>NW_020667298.1:0-1383 GCF_002925995.2 Terrapene triunguis | reverse complement strand
GCAGTATAAGCACCCCTATACTGGTGTAACCATCTCCACACTGGGAGGACTGTACAGATTTAACTATACTGGCATAGTTAAAGCAGTATAATTTTTGTGCAAAGACAAACCCATAGGGACTCTGAAAAACTGCAAATAAGGAAAACTGTGATTTCCCCCAACACTCACTTTTGGGTATCTTTTGAAACCATTCAAAGTGCCACTTGCTGTGTAATAATTCAAAGACCCAGGATACCTATTAGAGAGAAGAAATACTCCTCCTGTAAGTTGCAACTCTGCAATAAACAAAGTTGACTCAGCTAATGCACTAACTGCCAATTTAATTCCTTAAGGGTGATAGGAAGCTTTAACATATGCATCCAATTTGTCCAAGATTTAAAAAACAAAGAAGAAAGCCCAGGGGAGAGAATACATGGGACTTGTTTGGCTAGGCCCAGGCTGTAGCTTTTTCTTGAACAGTTGTGATTTAAATGTTAAGCATAATTTCTCTACCCTTTATATAAAGAGTACACCCTCTACATGTACAGTAGCAAGTTTTCTGTTGTGTACACCACAATGTAAGCAGCAAACTTGCAAATTTGATGTCTTTTGAAAAAGAAAGACATATTAATCAACCAAGAATAGGCAAAATTTCTATGTATGGAGAGGTCCTCTGCACCCAGAGTTCCCCCTTCCTCACAATAAGGTGCTCAGCTACTGAGGGGCTGTCGGCAGCCAGAGCCACAATACAAAGCATCTGATACTGGCAACTTTCAGAATTACCATACTGACCTGGAGTGCTTTGCTCTTTTGTCTGGGAGGAAGGGGGTGGGGAGAAGAACCCTGATTCTGCAGTGGTCTCTATGGCCCCAATGTAGGCTCTCTGCAGCAAATCTCTCAGGCCTAGCTCTGCCCTCCCATGGCCAACTGTTTCCCAGCAGTTCTTACTCAGACAAGAAAATCTCAACACAGATCAATAGCAAGAAGAATATCTCTATTAATCCTTCTATGCTCCTACCTCATTTTTCTTGCGTTTGCTGCATTTAATTGAACTGAATACTTATCTGCTTTCTTTTCATATTACCAAAAAAGTTTAAAATAATCTAAATTATGGGCAATCTGATGCAAACTAATAGTTCACTATATAATACTTGAATACAAGTCATCACTAAAGGGCCATCTGATCTTAAACCCCTAGTGCATATTTATCCAGATAACAGATCTATCATCTAATTTGGCCAAGTTGTCAGTCTATGCTCAAGGGCAGCCCAAGATAGTGGATTGTTTCCTTGAGGGGCATTGATGAGCCATTAACCGCTGTCTGGCTACTCCATTGTTGTACCTGAAAGGCGCGGGTTGTGTGTGTTCCCAACCTCACAACATATTTCAGTAACACACACATAA
>NW_020667297.1:0-1533 GCF_002925995.2 Terrapene triunguis | reverse complement strand
CAGAGGGAATTTATCTTTCTTTCCCTTTATACTGGAACTGAGGTATGTGTTCCTGAAGCGTGGGACTTATGTTGCAAAACCATGATTGGAGGGCTGCAATGTAATCATGAATAGTCAAAATGAAAATTATTCAGGAGGAAACCAGAAAGATGAAGGCCAGTCAAAGTAAACCAAGAAAGCATGGGTCCCTAATGACCCTTTCCCTTCTTAACGTTTCTTGCATCTGTTTTAGTTGGCTGTACTGAGTGCATGTTGTCATATTCATCATTGATAATACCTGGATGGAAAACCATATGTAAACTGAATTAATGAAATCAGTGTGTGTTGTGCAAGAGGTATGTGGAAGTGCATTGAGATTATTTTCAATCTTCTTACGCCAGTTTGAATTTGACACAGAGCAACTGGTGTAAAGAGACTTGGAGGCCGTAGTTGCTTGAAGTGGCCTCTAAGGCCCAGATCTTGCAATGAGCTTTATACAGACAGGGCCCTGAGTCCTCACAAAGCCCCACTGAAGTCAGTGATGTTCCTTGTGAGCACAGGGGCCTGTCCATGCAGAGCTCATAGCAGGACTGGAGCTTTGATCTATGAAGGCACATTTTGTGTTTTTGTAACTCACTGGTGAGTGTGTGCTATGGGGCCCTCTCTGTGCCTGAATGCACAGGGGACACGAGTCTGTTATAGCCCCATTATGGGTGTTTTCGCTCAAACCGTAGTAACTCATGTGTTTAGCCGTTGATGTTCCTGGTTCAGTCCCTGGTGTGTCGGCCAAAATGGCAGCTGTTGCGTTTGTCCTGATTACTGCAGACAGAGCAAATGCACTTCTGTCAACACAATCAGTGGGGGCATATCTGGGGAGCATGCACAACTTTAGAGGCCAGTGGAAAATTTGCCCTTAAATGTGATATTGTTACCGAAGCAGCTAGTCAAAGTTTGGAGCCCTGGGGATGTTCCAGTTAGGAGGGAAAATTGTGATAGGTGTTTCTCCGATGCAATCTTGTGTATTTACAAGGAATGTACAAGGTCCAGAGGGTATCAAATAGCAAGAAACAGCTTAGTTTGCTCATAGCACCAGGAACACTCTTTTCAGCCTGCACCTCTGACCCAAAAAACCCTCTGCCCAGGTTTCTTCCAGGGTCAGACATTGTGCTTTCAGATGGTTCTTCAGGCTGCTGTGTTTCTCTCTGGTCCTCTGTGTTCTGCCTTCACACACACACAAACACACACCCACCCCTACCCGAAACAATAGCTGGCAAAAGCTCCTTTTGTCCTAGGTGGGGGGCTAGCCTAACAATTATGTAAATTGAAGGATGCATTCACACCTATCCATCTCAATGAACTCTTAGCTCAACCGTAACGAAGTTTCATCCAGCTCCTAACAATATTTATATTATCCAGCTATCTGAGTTTTAAAACCACAGGACCTTGTTAATACCCTTGAAATTGGAATTTTAAGATGGGATTTTTAGCTGTGCTCAGTTTTGCTGTCATTGATGTCAATGGGAGTTTTCCCAATGATTTCAGTGCTAAGCCAAT
>NW_020667296.1:0-1792 GCF_002925995.2 Terrapene triunguis | reverse complement strand
AAAAAAAAAAAAAAAAAAGCCGCGATCGGCGGGGCAGTACAGCGGCAGGTCCTTTGCTCTTAGAGGGAGTGAGGGACCTGCCGCCCCCGAATTGCCTCAGGTGCCGCCCCTCTCCCTTGGCCGCCCCAAGCACCTGCTTGTTCAGCTGGTGCCTGGAGCCGGCCCTGCTTCTCTGAGTACAATAGTAGTATCAAGGAAAAAAGAGATGAAGATGAGGGACTGAATATAACAACCAGGTTTAGGACCATCTTTTGCAATAAGCGATAAATATGGACAGATCCTTGCAGATTGACCCTTCTAGCTGAAACAAATTTAGCATTGCTCTTACTGATCCCATCATGGGAACCCCCCCTTTGGCTCACATGACAGACCTGTTGCTTATGGACCATAGTGGCCCTGGGCTAAGCCGCGGCTGTGGTTTTCGTGGGATGCGCAAATTCATCAGTGATATAAATGGGTGGTGTGACTTATTGTTGGGCGTAGGTTGTATGGGAACCTAGGTAAATGATACTCCATAGGATAGTAGTTTAACATGCACTGATCTAGCATTCAGTGAACACACAAGATGAACCAAACTGAGAGCTGGTGAGAGTCAGAGCAATTTCAGTGATGTCAATGGGAGTTGTGCCCCCTTCTGCCAGGGTTGGCTTGGAGATTGTGAGCTTTGAGGATGGTGTGGGCATAAGTTAAAACAGTGTGTAGAAGCTGTTTTATCTTTAACCATCCTGTACAACCAACCCTCTGCTGCACCCAGTCTAAACTACACCCTCAGCTGCAATGGCACCCAAGGGTCCATCTAGCAGCCAGGGGATGCCAGAGAACAGTGAGATCCAGACATGTTTTTTACACTAGGGGCTGGGCAGGTATAGCATAGGGCTGGTTATGCCATCTTTATACACCCACATGCACACCCTGGGGGAATCCCCTCTGTCAATTTTGTGCTGATTGAATGATGCAAAGGGGTCATAGCAGGGCTCAACAATGAGCCCACACCTAACACTAAATCAGTGTACGTTATACTACTTTGTTATTCTCATGCTTTTCTGACCAAATTACACCTGGCTTATAACTTTACAGCCCTGTTTATTTTCACCAGTGAATTGGACCTTGAGACTTCCAAGGCAGTTGCTCCCTCTTACGCCAAGCCAGATTTTGCTTAGTTTGGGTTAGTGAGTCCAGGTAAGACACATGGGCCTTACACTCATGATTAAACCTGATTTAACATGTGGCCACCCATTGCAGGCACAAAGATTTTTGGAAAAGGCTGGAATGTGCCCAATCCACACCATTGCCAAACTGCCAGACCTGAGAGAAATGTCATTTGTGGAGTGATTTTTATTTCCCCCTTCAGATCAAAAGGACAGCAGCAAAACAATATGCTGTTTGTCTCAGAAACATTACAATAGAGGAAAGAGGAGGGTACCCACCAGGGGCGCTGGAACAGGGGGAGCCAGGGGGCCATGGCCTCATCACTTTTAAAAGTGGGAGTCTATGTCTTCCCACTTTTTACCAGCCGTAAGGGCGAGTGACAGGAAGAAAGAGCGGAGAGGAGTGAGTGGAGGGTGGGGTCTTGGGGGGGGGGAAGGAAGTGCGCGAGTGGGGCCTCAGGGAAAGGGGCAGTGTGAAGGCAGGAGGTGTTGGGAGACGGGACAGCATGGGGCTGAGGCCTTGGGGGAAGTGGCAAAGTGGAGGAGGAGCCACGGGGAAGGGGCGGTTTGAAGGGCAGGGCCACGGGGGGAAGAGGCGGTGTGAGGGCAGGGGAGCTCAGGGAGAAGAGGCAGCGTGGGGGTGG
>NW_020667295.1:0-1221 GCF_002925995.2 Terrapene triunguis | reverse complement strand
GTCTTTAAATGCACTGTAGCCTTCTCAATGCTTGTCCTAAAAGTCACCTGCAAAGGGCTTTTAACACGTTGGGCTTGTACCATTTGTGATTCTTGACAACTGTACAAAGAGGGGAGGAAAGGTTTTCTTCTTCTACTTTCTAACTGTTTTCTTACCTTACCAGTATTCGGAATGATAGGTCTGATTCACCTGGTCTTGTTGGAGGACTTGTTGGGGGATGCAGCAGGTCTATATTGTTAGATCTCCCACCATAATTGAAGGAGGGTACTGAATCTTTAGCAAATGCTTTCTTTCCCCAGAAATGTTAATTGAAGTCATTGAAGTTAGAGGGTCTTCAAACTCTAAGAGTCAAGGTCTACCCACTACTTTTGTACCATGTTGGCTAGGGATGTGTTTTTTTTGTTTTTTTACCAGTGTAGTTATACCGAGACAATCCCTTGTGTAGACTCAGTTATACCAGTATAAAGATGCCTTTTACAGATATATATTTTTCCCCCTGCCCATATAGGAATAAGATATACAGGTATAACTGTATCCACTCCAGGCGCATTGTACCACTTATACCAGTATGGTTAAAACAGTACAACTTTTGCATGTTGACATGGCCAACACCTTGATTCAAATCTCCCCTCCTCTCAGGCCCAGATCCTGCAATTAATTATGTGCAGGCACAGCCCTGCACCCATTTCAAGCTCCATAGTGAGTTGCATGTGTCTCTCAATCTCTGGGCTCACAAAATGTCATCATAGGGTCTTCCATGCTAGAGAGGACCTGCATTTTTAATGGAAAAAAGCAAGTAGGGAAACTCTCCCTCCCAGTGACAGGTTTTTTAGGAATAAATAAATAAAATTTTTAGACCTTCATTAAATATCATAGAAAAGCAAAAAGGACCTTAAAAGCAGGGGTCACCTTTAAAAACTCAGGACCTAAGATTTATGGGGAACTTACATAATTCTTAGCACACGGTCTCAGAGGCAGAAGTTCCTTTCACGTATATTAAATTAAAATAAAGTGCCCCTTCTGAGAAGCCAGGCAACATCAGATTGATGCCACCTTGGTGTGTGTTTGTACTTGATTGACACCTGCCTGGGAGTTTGTGACTGATAACCTCAACCTTAAAGGGTTTTTTTCTCTGTTGGGTGAGAATTGAGACAGAAAAATACAGAGCTAGGGACAGTTGATGTGAAAGGAGTAGTATAGTCGGTGGCTTGAACTATGATT
>NW_020667294.1:0-3639 GCF_002925995.2 Terrapene triunguis | reverse complement strand
AGCAAACTGAAAAAACAGAAGTTTCAAGATGCGGAATCATGTTGCCAGCCTCTGGATGCCACCCGTCTTGGTTTTACCTGGACAGTCCGGTTTTTGACTTCTGTGTCTGGGTGCCATTTAGGGTTGCCAGGTGCCTGGTTTTCTACTGGACAGTCCAGTCGAAAAGGGACCTAAATGGCACCTGAACCAAAAATCTGGTTTCCACGGGGCTGGGGGAGGCACCAGGTCATTAATCTGTGCCAGCCCCTGCTTAGCCAGGGCAGTATCATACCTGCAGGCAGGCTCCTTGAGACGATCCAACGAGTGATGAGGGGAGAGGAGGAGTGAGCGACGGGGGCAGAGGCTTGAGGGGAAGAGGCAGAGAAGGGGTAGGGTCTGGGGAAGAGGCAGAGAAGGGGCTGGGCCTTGAGGAAAGAGGTGGAGCAGGAGCAGGGCCTTGGGGGAAGAGGTGGAGAAGGGTTTGGCCTTGGGAGGAAGAGGCGGGGCAGGGGGTAGAGCCTCGAGGATCCGATTACCAGCTATTAGAAAGATGGCAACCCTATGACACCCACATGGATCATCAGCAGGGTTGGAACCTTTAGATCCACCACAGAAACCACTGCCACTTGAGCTAATGGAGTAACTGACAGTAGTAGTAAGTTGTCATCCTCTTTGTGGACCAGCACTAGAGAGGGATCCAAACATTTTGTTGGAGGGTTTGACAGATATTTGCTGACAGCAGGGGAATGGCAAAACTCAGGGATACTGGGTTCCATTCCAGGCTCTGGAGAGGTGTGTGTTCTGGTAGTGACAGACCCTTCTTCCCCTGTTCCCCCAAACCTAACCCCTTCCGCCTCATCCCCTCCAAGCTATCCCTGTCCCAGTCCTGTCTCTTCTCCATTCCTTGCTCTGTGTCGCAGTCCCATTCTTCTTGTCTACCCAGTTCCCGCCTCCACTCCTCAAGCTTCTCATCCCCAGTCCCAGTCTCCTTGCCAAGCCAGTCCTAGACTTCACGTCTGGCTTCCCCAGCCAAGTCCCAGTTTCCCCCCTGTTCTCTGTGCTGTCCCTCCCCTCTGGGGTCCTCAGCTGATCTGTTTCTCACACTTACCCTTGCCTTGAGTTGTCCTGTCTGTCCCAAGCCCCAGTTTCCCTCCCTGGATGCCTCATCCAGTCTCAAGGTTTCTCTCTACACACACACTTAGTCTGTGTCAAACTGGGGTGTAAATTTACCTCGCACTAGCCTGCTGCACACTGAGTGTCCATGTGGAGCCTGCTGCTGCGCACTAACATTTCCCTAATGCTTGGAAATGGGATAGATCAAAGCACACAAGGGAACTGCTAGGGCTTCTCTTCACTGCCACACTAAATCAGTGCCACTGTATCGATGAAGCGGTGCCGATTTAATGCGTCTATGGGAGAGCGCTTTCCTGTCTGCATAATTACTCCACCTCCTCGAGAGGCAGAAGCTATGCTGGCGGGAGAGCGTCTCCCGCTGACATAGTGCGATGCAGACACTGGTTTGAGTCGATGTAAGTTACATTGCTCTGAGTTCACAGCCCTGAGCAACGTAACTTACATCAACTTAAGCAGTAGTGTAGACAAGGCCTAAGTGCGCAGCCACACCGTCCACATAGATACTTGGTGCCTGGCAGGACAGCGTACAGTAGATTTACACCCCAGCTTGCCACAAACTACATGTTCATGTAGATCTGCTCTCAGTCTCCCACACCCCACCCTGGCTGCTTATACCAGTCTCGTCGCTCAGTTAGTCTTAGACTTCCCCAACACCATAGTTCCTGATCTGATCTGTTTTTCCTCACCCACCTCCAGTTCCTCCCCACTTGTTCCCAGTCCCAGACTCCTGCCCCAGTCAGTCCCAGTCTCCCCAGCTCCCAATCTCCTTGCTCAGCAAGTCAAAATCTCTCCCCACCCACTCCCTGTCCTAATCACCCTGCCTAGCTAATCCTAGTCTCTTCCCCCCTCCTCCCAATCACAGTCTCCTTGACCAGCCTGTCCCCATCTCTAGCTTTCTCTCCCAGTCCCAGTTTATCTCCGTCCACCAGTCTCCAGGGTCAGAATATTCCCCCTGCATCCTTATCCTCATCTACTTTCCCCTCTCACTACAGTCTGCATTCAATTCAGGTAGCTTCCTCCCCACACTGCCTGGGCCCAATAGGTGGAGACAGTCTCCCTCATCTCAGTTCTAGTGCCTGGTGCCACTCTGGCCCATAGCAGCCAGGAGCATAATTTCAGCAGAATTTTATTGTCTACACACCTTGCCACTGCTGCAACCACTCTTTGGGGACCATCACCTTGTTGAGAAGGTGAAGGGCTTCTGTTTTCCAATCATCCTCAGAGCTATGCTGTCAGGAGCTTCATTTTTCTTCAAATTTGGTATAATGAGAAGATTCCGGAAGACTTGAGACATGCCAAAATTGTTACAATAATTTAAAAAAGGAGATAATTTGCCATAAATTATCATGGCATTGCCTTGCTATCTACAGCAGGGAAAATTCTCACCCGTATCCTCTTAAACCAATGACTTTCCCTTGCTCAGTAAATATTGCTGGAATCTCAGTGCAGTTTCAGACCAGACCGCAGGATAACCGACATGATCTTTGTTGCCCACCAAATCCAGGAAAATTCTTGGGAGCAAAATCAGGATCTGTACATGGCCTTCATCGATTTGTCAAAGGCCTTCAACTCTGTCAATCGCGAAGCCCTTTGGAAGGTGCTGGCCGGATTTGGCTGCCCTCCAAAATTTATTAAGGGCCTAAGGCTTCTTCAAGATGAGATGACTTCCACCGTTCTCTGTAATGGCCTGGAGATGGATCCTTTCATCGTCAAAACTGGGGTTAAGCAAGGATTTGTTATTGCCACAACCCTGTTCTCCATGTATTTATCATTCATTTTGGTCCTTGTTAAAGACGGCCTCCCCACTGGAGTTGACATTCAATACAGAATGGATGGGTGGCTTATTAATCTTCGATGTTTCCGCTCAAAGTCTAAACTCCTCAGAGCGTCCATTACTGACCTTCAGTACAGTGATGACTGCGCCATCGCCGCGCACACTGAGAATGACCTTCAGTCCACACTGGAATTTTTTGCACAAGCTTACTGAAGCCTTTGACTCTCACTCAATATCAAGAAAACTAAAGTGCCCCATCAGCCTGCTTCAGGCCTTCCACATGAGCCGCCACAAATCACCATCGAGGGGCAAACTTTGGAGAGAGTTGAGGACTTCTGTTACCTCGGTAGCCAACTTTCTCCAAATGCAAAAATTGACATTGAGATCCAGCACAGGATCCAATGCACAAGTGCTTCCTTTGGGAAACTGCTCTGGCACATTTTCACAGACTGTGACCTACAGCAGGACACCAAGATCCAGGTCTATGAGATAATTGTTATTCCTACACTCCTTTATAGATGCGAAACCTGGGTGACCTATCAACAGCACCGTAAGAGTCAGCACCAAAGATGTCTCTGGAAGATGCTCTCCATCAAGTGGGAAGATCACTGCACCAACACCAGCATCCTCATTGAAGCTAATGTCACCAGCACTGAAGCAATGATCCTCACTCACCAACTCTGCTGGGCTGGACATTGTGTGCGAATGCCAGACTCTCACCTCCCAAAACAAGCCCTCTACTCTCAGCTCAC
>NW_020667293.1:0-1112 GCF_002925995.2 Terrapene triunguis | reverse complement strand
GCACTGTACACAGGAGAGCTGCCACCCTTCCCTTTATAGTTATGACAAGCCCCAACCCAGCAATCTGGGAAAACTACACACCGCCAAGGGGCACCTCTAAGAGGCAATACTGCCCCACTCACAAGCACTTAATCAGTGTATAACAAAAGAAGACTTTTACTAAGAGCACAAGGATATAATAATTAATTTAGGAAAACACCTCAACAATTCAAAAGGATGCACATCATAAGTAAACACCTGTCCCACAGCATCTTGGGCAGTATCCTCTGCTCAGTTTCCGACCTTGCAGCTTGAACGTCTGATGGACTAATGTCCCTTTAACATGCCACTCTCCTTTCCTTCTGCTCCTTACTCACAGTTGGTTGTCCAAGGTCAGCAAAATCTCAGAATTCAGGGGTGCATTCACATGGGTTCACCTCCCATCCCTGAAGGGGAGGTTTGAGCAATGCCTCTGCTGTTGCCGTTGCTCACTCTGCTGCTGACTGGTGCCTCTAGCTGTGATGCTGTGTTCTGAGTTTCTGCACTTAGACCAGTTCTTAGTGATTTCACTAAGTAATGGGGGAACTCATTGCTGTTGCAGCCTCTGTGTTTCCTTTCACTGCAATACTATCTCCACACCAGGTCTAAGGTTCACCCTCCCACCCCCAGACCTGCCCATCAGTGTTTTCAGCTCTAGTGATTCGAAACAAGGACTTTAAGCTGATCCTGATCAGCTCCATCTTTAAGCACTGGAGGAGGGGCAAGAGGTCAAATAGTATCTGGGACTATTTAAACAGATTCCTTATGCCCAGATAAGAACACCTCCTCTGACTTTTACTTGGATTTGCTTAGTGAGGTTCAAGTAGGATGATCCCTCAATTAAAGCATATTAAGTGTAGTTCTGCTCCCTTTAGTTGTACAATGAGGATAACAACATTTCATAACCCCTGTGCACAATACTAAATGGAATTTAAACCCAAAATGGATCACTTGGACAAAGCTGTTCACCTAGGCATAGTAGGTGTGTCTGTGCACATATGGTCTGCTCCTGCGGTCTTTCTCCCCAGTTCATCAATAGATGGCAGGGGAGAGCTCATTCAGACCCTGGCTTACAGGCACAACCTTGATGCTCT
>NW_020667292.1:0-1072 GCF_002925995.2 Terrapene triunguis | reverse complement strand
CAACTTCCCAGACATCATCCATGTCCAGAAAGGTAACATCCCTGAGTCTATCTTTAACATGCCATTCAATCTCTATCTCTCTGTGATCAGATGTAGGAACCAGGAACTCCTGAGTGCTAATCCTAGCTCAGTCCGTGTCAGTGGTTTTCAGTTAAAGCCTGCTGCATTTACTCAGGCAGAACTGCCACTGAGCTTAAATGCAATCATACAAAAGTTTCATTCCATGCCACTTTAGTGGGAATTCTGACCGGCTAAAAGCCACAGGTCTGGGCCCTAAGCCAGTCGTCTTCATCTATAAAATGGGAATTAATACCTGCCTATGGTACAGATATGTTGAAGATCATTGAGTTTGTTTATAAAACATCCTGCAAATTAAGTGCTGTAAAAGCATCTATTAGTATAATATCTTAAAACAGTTTAACTGATTTTTAAAGATTTAATCTGAAGTTTCCTGAGAACATAATACAGTTATAATTCCTTCATCCCAACCTGTCAAGGCACTTTACAAACAGTATTTACAAGAACCCATTTAGAAATATTCTCATTTTCAAATGGGCAAACTGAGCCACAGAGCAAGAATGACTTGCTTGAGGTGTCACAGCATAACCTTGTATTATGTGCACTTTACGGTGCAAGGTTTTGAATTAGATATTGAAAGCAGCTGATGTCTTGTCTGTTGTGGCTGGACACTTAAGCCTGGTCTACACCTAAAACTCTAGGTCAACTTAGTTACATCACTCAGAGGTGTGAAAAATTCATACACCTCCCCCATTTCCTCTCCTCTCCCCCAGCTGTATAGACAGCACTGTCAATCTAGCTACTGCCTCTTGAGGGGTGGATTTACTACAGTGATGGAAAAACCCCTTTGATGGCTGTAGTAGATGTCTAAACTACGATGTTGCTGTAGCTCTGGGGTTGTAGCACTTGTAGTGTAGACATAGCCTAAGGATCTACTTCGGTGAGTGTAATAGTTTGCTGCAGTGTTCTTAGTTAAAATTTCATATTCTTCCTCTTGCTGTCTCAGTGGGTTCTTCTGTTCACTGTTGTCCTCGTAGCTACCACCTTCGCCCTG
>NW_020667291.1:0-5792 GCF_002925995.2 Terrapene triunguis | reverse complement strand
TCAGGCGGTGACAGTTTTGGCGCCCAACGTGGGGCTCGAGGCTGAAATTTAGCCTTGCCCGGATCCCTCCTGGTGGCCGACGGATTACGACGACGACCGACGCCCAGAGCGCTCACCGGTGACTTCATCGGGGGGCCTCGGCAGAGACGTGGTTTGCTCGACCCCGGAGGGCACAACGGTGCAACGCACACAGACAGTGGAGAAGCAGCTGTGGGCGACGGTGGGGAACCGGGCCCGTGGATAGAGCGACGGTGCAGAACCGGACCCTTGGATAAGGTAGGAACAGTCCAGTGGGGACTTTATCTGTTTTGACCTGGGGACGCCCAGAGTCTGCCTGTTTTGACCTGGGGACGCCCAGAGTCTCCCTCAGTATGGGGCAGGGACAGTACAGCCGGCAGGGGACAGTGTACACCCTTAGAATGCATTCTGGTGAACTGGAAGGTGTTTGGATCTGATCAGTTAATTAAAAGTAAATTGAAAAGGTTCTGTACAGTTGATTGGCCTCAGTACCAGCTGGAGTGCCAAGAAAGGTGGCCACCGGAAGGATCACTTAATTATAACACGATCCTTCAGTTGCTTTTGTTTTGTCAGAGAACAGGTAAATGGAATGAACATCTCTATGCGTATACGTTTATGGTGTTAAGAAATAGGACTGATATTTTGCTCAAGTGCCATTTGACTCCGACAGACTCGGTAGTATGTGCTGCTAAATCCCAGAACCCTCCCACTGTTGTAATGCCAGAATCGGTGTCCCCTTCGGCTCCTCCACCCCCACAGGCTTTAGAGAGTGCCCCCCCTGTGGGATTGTATCCGTTGATTACTGAGAGTGTGGTAGCTCGGCCAGGAACGCAAGAGCGGGCAGCACAGATAGTATCTGTATTTTCGCACGTATCTTTTGACCCTGTACATTTGGCCGCTTTCAAGGCAGAGGCTGGAGAATTCTCAACGAATCCAAGCAAGTTCATTTCTATTTTTGAAGGTTGTCTAGCAAGTTATAAGCCTGATTGGGATGATTGTAATATACTTATGAGAACCCTGTTGTCTGAAGTGGAGCGGAATCAGGTTATAGCCAAGGCTAAGGAGAAGGAAGACAGAGAAGGCATTTAAGGTTTAAAAGGGAAAGCTATTGGACACCAGAGGTTGTACAGAGAGGAATCCTCAGAAGTGAGTGTGCTCGTCCTGGTTTGTTGCTTCAAAGCTTTGCACAGAAGTTATGTTACTGGAAAAGGTGTATAATGGCAATAAGTATGTGTTAATGGTTGGAGAAAAGGTGTATGAGTGAAGAGTGGAAGGTTCCTTTGGAAGTTAGAAGAAGCCGAGAAAGGGAGAAGAGGAAAAAGCACAGAATGAGTTAACTGAGAGGAAAATACAGCTAGCAAGCTCAGTCATGCTGGCCTCAATCCAAGGTCAGTGTTCACAGCCAAGACTTTGCTGACAACCAAGAGGAAGGGGGGCTGAATGTGCCCAAGCAACTGAGATCAGCAAAATACTGCAAGGCATAATGAGGACACCAGAAGGGTTAAAAGGCAGTTTTGTTGGACAGTATTGGCTCAAGGATTTAAAATTCCCCCACTCTGTTTTGACAGGCTTTGGTCAGAGACTTGGAGGAGTGGGATAATTTGTTAATTGCTGCTGTGGGTCTAATCCCTTGTCTCAGAGCTACTGTGAGTCTCCTAAACTCTATTGGACTGCGAGGATACAGGGTATCTCAAAGCAAAGCCCAAATTGCTCTTTTAGAGGTTCAATATCTGGGATTTCACATCAGGCAGGGAGAGAGACAGCTCTCCAACGAAAGGAAGGAGGCTATCTGCCAAGTTCCAATCCCCAGCAACCGCAAAAGGCTTAGGGCATTCCTGGGCATGGCAGGCTTTTGCAGAATATGGATTCCAGAGTTTGGACTGTGGGCTAAACCTCTGTATGAATGTGTTAAGGGAGCAGAACATGACCCCTTTCATTGGTCCCCAGAAGCAGACAGGGCATTTAAAATCTTGAAAAGGAAGCTAATGGAAGCTCCAGCCCTTGGCTTGCCCGATCTATCTAAGCCATTCCAACTGTATGTGCATGAACGAAAAGGGGTAGCTTTGGGAATGCTTACCCAGCTATTAGGTGCCTGGAAGCGTCCTGTGGCATACTTTTCTAAACAACTGGATCAAGTTTCAAAGGGATGGCCAGCCTGTTTGAGGGCGGTCGCAGCTACGGCTCTGGTGCTGGGGGAAGCGGAGAAGCTGACAATGGGAGGAGCTGTGCAAGTGTATGTTCCTCATATGGTCCGAGCCTTGCTGGACACTAAGGGGGGTCTTTGGCTCACACAGGCTCGGGTTGCTCGGTACCAGGCGAAGCTGTTAGAGAATCCTGAAGTCACCCTGCAGATCTGTCCCTCCCTTAATCCAGCTACACTGCTGCCCGAGACAAAAAAGCAGGAACATGACTGTTTAGAAATCATAGATGTTCAGTATTCTAGCCGCCCAGATCTAAAAGATCAGCCACTCCCAAATGCTGACTTGGAATGGTATACAGATGGAAGTAGTACTGTTGTGAATGGGCAAAGGAGGGCTGGTTATGCCATTGTGTCTCTTCATGATACCGTGGAAGCTGAGAGTTTACCGGCAGGAACATCTGCCCAGCTTGCTGAACTAGTGGCCCTGACTCGGGCACTCGAGCTGGCAAAAGACAAACGGGTTAATATCTTTACTGACTCAAAGTATGCTTTTGGGGTATTGCATGCTCACGCTGGTTTATGGAAACAAAGGGGAATGCTAACAGCCCAAGGCTCTCCGGTCAAGCATGGGTCTCAAATTCTCCGACTTTTAGAGGCAGTACAACTCCCCTCAGCAGTAGCAGTGGTGCATTGCAAAGCCCATCAAAGGGAAGATCAAGATGTAACCAAGGGCAATGCCAGAGCAGACAGGGAGGCTAAGCGAGCTGCTACCCTGAAATCACCAACTGAGGAGAATGCCCAAATGCATGCCCTCATCCCATCAGTGGGTGAGCTTGCAGCCCCTCAGTACTCCCAAGAGGACAGAAACCTGGCTGACAGTCTCGGTCTCCAGGAAAAGGAGGGATGGCTTTGTTCCACAGAGGGAAAAATCCTCCTGCCCAAGGGCTTGATTCGATCAGTGTTGCAGAAACTGCATCAAACCACACACGCAGGCAGAGAGGCTCTCACCCAGCTCATGACTAAATATTTTCTAACCTCTGGACTTAAACCCCTAGCATCACAGGTACAAGCTGAATGTTTAATCTGCCAAAAGAATAACCCTCGAACAGGAGTAGCAGTGCCACCAGCCACCCTGGAACCTACCCCAGGCCCAGGATTGGTGTGGCAAATAGACTTTACTGAGTTTCCCAGGACCCAAGGATACAGGTACCTCCTTGTCTTAGTGGATCGATTCAGCGGATGGTCTGAGGCCTTCCCATGTCGCAACAACACTGCCAAGACAGTGGCTCTTAAGTTTGTCAAGGAGATCATTCCTCGCTTCGGCCTTCCTCAGTGGATGGAATCTGATAATGGAACACACTTCACATCTCAAGTGGTTCAAAAGATATCAAGTGCTCTGCAAATCCCCTGGAAACTCCACACACCCTGGCGACCACAAGCCAGTGGAGTAGTGGAACGCATGAATCAGACACTCAAGCGACACCTCTCAAAGGTCTGTCAGGAGGCCTCTCTTAAGTGGCCTGATGCCTTGCCCCTTGTGTTACTTCGCATTCGTGCTCTCCCTAAGGGTAGGATAGGGCTTAGTCCCTTCGAGATTATGTTTGGAAGAGCATGGCCTATGAATGGTACCCCAGTTCTGGCAGGGGAATGGGAAATGGGGTGTGGTTTTTTGTCTCAGTATATGTGCTCTCTGTCTGCTGTTCTTTCTTCTCTTCACAGATACACCAAAGATTCACAGCCTCTTCTGCTGGATACTCCGGTCCACTCCCTGCAGCCTGGTGACTCCGTTCTCGTGCGGACCTGGAAGGACGAGCCTCTCCAAGAGAAGTGGAAGGGACCCCACACCGTCCTGCTTGTCACCCATACAGCGGCAAAGGTCGAAGGACACAAGAACTGGATTCATCACTCTCGACTGAAAGCAGTGCCCATTCCTAAACAGTGGACTGTCCAGCCTGCGGAGAAGACTGCTAACGACGATTTGGGACTTAAGCTGTTATTCAAAAGACAGTAAGGATCACTAGGAATGCGTTGTGATCTTTCTGAACAGTCACAACATACTCCTCGCGAGAACCCTGAACATTGGTTTTATTTTCTCACAGAAGGCGGACCTGGCCTGTGTATTTGGTCTTGTTATTTTTTGACTTGTTTAGTGTCAATAATTCTTATTGTACTCTGGGTATTTGGGTTGTGGTGACTACAATATGGGTTTAGGTTTAGGGTCTCTCACAGCATTTCTTTTTATCACAGAGGCAATTCTTCTGTTACCTACTGTTTCACCCACATCGCATGCAGGATGGGGAGCCATCCCTGCAGATATGGCTACCAACACATATGAGGCCCTGAAAATTGCCTTTGCCCGTGAGTTCAATCTTTCCAACTGTTGGATATGTGCCCAGACTCCCCATCATTCAGCGGGATTGCCCTGGAGAGTAGTACCCCAAAATTGGTCAGACTATTGTCAAAGGTGGATGGTTACCAGCAGCAGCACCTCTGACAATTTAGGTTTGCGATCTAACTGTACTGCGGAAGCTCCTTATGGCCTACACCATGGCTCTTGGATTTCCCATTATAAGGCCACTCGTAAGCCCCAGCCTATTCGTTTACGTTCTCCACCCACTGGTCTCATATGTTATCAGCAAGCCAGTACAAGTAAACATACCTGGTTTGCGGGCATCAGTAAGTGTAGATTTTATATTGGTCCTGGTATAAGTCTCACTGTTCCTTTACTGAATGCCACCGGGTGGCAAACCGGAGCTGCATTCTTTACCCTTTCCCCACAAACTGCCCTACAGGACTCACAAGGTAACAATGGAAGGGCTAGTTATGGTGAAGCCTTTTGGGTTTGTGGTATTAGTGCCTACAAATGGCTTCCTAATGGTTGGCATGGTAGCTGTTACAAAGGCTATCTTGCTCCTCCCCTCCGCATTCTACCCAAGGCTCCCTCCGGTCGTCCCAGGTACTATCGGTCCTTAAGAGCTACCATAGAACCAATCAGTGAAAGAGACAGGTTTGGGATGATAGCCCTCCCTTCCTATGGGGTGGGACGACTAGCCCAACTTTACAGAAGACTGTCTAAATTTCTCACCCAGTTTGCCAATGATACCCTAGCCATAGAGAAAAGCATAAGTTCTGAGCTGTACCAGCTTCGACTGCTGGCTTTACAGAACTGACAGGCCCTAGATTATGTGTTAGCCTCACGAGGCGGGGTCTGTGCCCTTATTGGAGAAGAGTGTTGTACCTATGTCCCAGAGTTTTCACAGGACATTAACACGCACATCTTGTCAGCTGAACGGGCCTTTAATCAATGGAAGGCCCAGGAAGGGGAACCCACTATTTTGGATTCCCTTTGGGGTTGGATACCTGGTTTAGGGAAGCTAGGAGATATAGGGGGAAGCATTGTTCGCATCTTGCTCACAGGTGTTGTAATATGTTTTGTTCTTATTCTTTTGGTGATTTGCTGTAAAGTGCTCATATGTAAGATTTGTACCTCCCCCTCTCCAGAGGTTCCCTTATATCCTCTCATTGATGATCCTGATTGTATGGAGCTTAATCGCATTCTGTCTTTAGAGTATGAGAAAACTCTCACAAAGGTTTGTTGAGTGTTCTCAAAGGAGGGATTGTTGGGGACCCCCCC
>NW_020667290.1:0-3205 GCF_002925995.2 Terrapene triunguis | reverse complement strand
AAAAGAGCAGAGACCTCTTGGCAGGCGGGGGACCCCTGGCCAAAGCTAACAGAGGCTTGGTAAATTTGTGAGGCCTGCCGTTTGTTGGTTGCAATGATTGTGATCCTGAATCACAATCATCGCCAAAATTTGGAGGAGGGAGAGCTCAGTGGTTTGAGCATTGGCCTGCTAAAACCCAGGGTTGTGAGTTCAATCCTTGAGGGGGCCACTTAAGGATCTGGGGCAAAATCAGTACTTGGTCCTGCTAGTGAAGGCAGGGGGCTGGACTCAATGACCTTTCAAGGTCCCTTCCAGTTCTAGGAGATAGGATATCTCCTTTAATTTAAATTTAATCCTTCTTGCTGGCTGTTCCAGGTATTAAACTGTGCAGGGCCATAGAGCCAGGATTAGAGCTGGGTGGAAATTTTTTGAACAAATGTTTTTGGCATAAAATGCCAATTTGTCTAAAAATAAAATGCTTTGCACAAAGGGATCTGTTTAGATGAATTTTTCAACTAAAAAAATTTTTGAACAAAAGTTTTGAAATTGTTGAAACAAAACATTTTAATAATTTCAACATTTTTTAAATTAAAAATTCTCATTTTCTGGTTCAAAATGACTTTCTGCTTTGTAAATTAAGCTCATTATAATAATTTTAAAAAGATCAAAAGGAAAATGAAACCTTTTGAAATTATTGAAATGAAACATTTCAGTTGACACAGATCATTTTTATTTTCAATTTTTCAGTTTGTGAAAGTTTTTGAGAGTTTGATTTTTTTTCCCCTCCTAATTCAAGACCAGAAAACTTTTTGATATCTCGAACAAATTTTGGGTATGGGGAAAAAATTTCACATCCCGTTTTAGTCAGGGTTTCCATTACTGTGGAAGTTGCATTCTAGCTGGTGAGCTTCAGGGTGCAATACAATACCTATCTGTCTTGTCAGGATTTCCAGTTACTGATTGGTTATTTTATTTTGTACTGTTTTTAAATGGTAGAAACTGTTTTCACTTCAGAATTAACTTGAATTTGAGTGTTGCTGCTAACTCGAGTTAAGGGAGTCTGTGTGTGACTAGGACTCAAGTGCTGTAGTGCTTTCAACTCAAGTTGGCCCATCAGGGGTATAGATTATAGCTTGAGTTACCAAAACTCCTCAGCTGCTAATACAACCACTCTGTGATGCTTATACAGTTACTCTGTGCATGTTGAGTGTTGTTTTTCAATTTAGCTGCTCTCACTCCAGGTGCACGCTCCCTTTCTGTCACGTATGGCATCTGCAGAGCAAATTCTATAGATGCCGTTATAGTTCCGTAAGTAATTTCAAGGCCTCCTCTGCAACATTGTGGCTATCATCCAATTCACCTTTGAATCCATATTCAGGGCACTGTTACGATGTATTCGATGGTTTGGATGTTCTCCCTGCAGCCGCACAAAGGGGTCTTTGATTTTCCATTTGAGCATCAACTAGCCTCAGCTTCCATGATTTGTTCGGCTGCGGTTCAGTGTGGCCCAACGTCTGCATGGCAGGCCGAAACTGGGAGGGAAGCATGTTAGGTCAGTAATAATGTGCTTGTTTGGAACGGTAAATGAAGTCCAGACACCTTGCCACTCCCTGGCCGGATCTAGGTGGTCACATGTGGTCCAGAATGGTTTTTCAGGCATTGGTGGGATATGTCATCCATAACCTGCTGGACAGGAAGTTCTGGGTAGTCTTCAGCGCATTTAATTTCTCATGCTGTGGTTATAGCTCAGCGGATAGCTGGAGGTTTGATATTTGCTAATATGGAAAGCCCTGGCACAGGTGTTGATTTTAAAGTTCCAATCATGATTCACATGGTTTGATTCAGCTGCCTATCCACAAGTTGGGTACGGCAGCTTCCTGTCCACTCTGGTGCACAGCACTCTGCAACTGAGTACACCAAGGCCCAGGCCGATGTTTGTAGCACTGAGACAGTTGATCCCAGCTTGTTTCCGCTAACTTTTGAATAATGTTGAAGTAAGTCATCACTTCAGAGGCTACTTGCTTGAGGTGGTCATGAAAGGTCTGTGTGAGGACAAGAATGACACCGAGATATGTTGGCTTTGGGTCACGATCCATAGTGTTTTGTGCGATTCTGTTGTCAACATGGAAAGTAGAGACTACCGATGCGCTCAGATTTGGTCTCAGCTGCCACTTCTGGAAGTACTCCTCCATGATCTTAAGGTCAGATGCATGGGTCACTTCAAGTTCTTTAAAGCTACGGGCCTGAGTTGTGAATGCCAAATCATCAGCATATGCAACCTTCTGCACTATGGTTTCAAGCATATCACTTGTGTATACACTGAAGAGTGTCAGAGAAAGTACAGAGCCTTGTGGTAGCCCATTATTCAAAGTGCACAGTTTGCTGGTTGGACCTCTGAGGTATATGCGCATCCTTCAGCTGCTGAGATGATCACCAGCAGCCAGAGAATCTGCACACAGGAGATGAGTAACAGACCATCCTTCCAGACTGCCGTATGCCCCTGACAGATCTATGAAAGCGGTACTGGTTTTGAGTTTGGAGAGAAGTCAAGCTCATTGCACTCCTAAAGCTTGGAAAACCTGCAGATCACCCTTCAAGGTATAGGCCAATCTCCCTCTTGAGCAAGGTGATGGAGCATATGATTCTGAACTGAATCAGGCCCACTGAGGACACCAGCCTACTCAAGGAGCAAGCTGGTTTTTGACTGCACAGAAGTTGCTGCGACCAGGTCCTGGCCCTCACTACATACATCAAAGCTGGATTCCAATGGAAACTCGAGACCGGCACCACTTTCATTGAATGCATGCTAACTCAACTTGACTTAACTCTGAAATGAGGCATAGTCTTTGTATTTTATGTAGTGTAAATATCCAGAAACTGAGGCAATGGGCATCATTTACACTGTACACGAGTATTGCCTTTTAGAGGCACTTCTGTTTTTTACCTTTCCCTGCACTGCCACCAATAATGGAAATTAAGTGCTGGATCCTGCAAACCATTACTCATATGAGGAGTTATATTGGCTTCAGTATGACCGAAGACTGCACATGGGCAAGGGTTTTCAGGATCAGACCCTACTATTGTAGACTCTTTGATTATGCTTTCAAGAGGAGCCTTAGAAATAGTTTTAGGAAAAATTAAGCTAGAGAAGTCTAGTAAAACTGTATGAAGCAACAGAAGGTCCTGTGGCACCTTTAAGACTAACAGATGTATTGGAGCATAAGCT
>NW_020667289.1:0-1444 GCF_002925995.2 Terrapene triunguis | reverse complement strand
GAACTACATTTTCCTCCATCCTCCGAGAATGTTGTCAGCCACGCCCTCGCGACTATACACGGAGCAGGGCATCGCCTATGGTTGGCAACTTTCCAATTGCACAAAACTGAACACCCTGGCTCCAACCCATCCCCAAGGTCCCGCCCCCCACTCACTCCAGCCCCTCTCCCTCCGTCACTTGTTCTCCCCCACCCTCGCTCACTTTCACTGGGCTCGGGCAGGGGATTGGATGCGGGAGGGGGTGAGTGCTCTGGCTGAAGGTGCGGACTCTGGGGTGGGGCTGGGGATGAGGGTTTTGGGATGCAGGAGAAGGCTCAGGCATGGGGCAGGGCACTGGGATGCGGAAGGGGAGGCAGGCTTGGGGAGGGAGCTTGGGTACAGGAGGGGGTTCCAAACTGGGGCAGGGGGTTGAGGGTGGGGGCTCTGGCTGGGCGGGCGCTTACCTCAGGCAGCTCCCAGTCGGTGGCGCAGCGGGGCTAAGGCAGGTTACTGCCTGCCCTGGCTCTGCGCTCGTCCCGGAAGTGGCCGGCATGTTCGGCCCCTAGGCGGAGGCGCAGCCAGGTGGCTCTATGTGGTGTACGCTGCCCGCGCCCGCAGCCACCACCCCCACAGCTCCCATTGGCCACAGTTTCCGGCCAAAGTGGGGTGCGAAGCTGGTGCTGGGAGCGGCGGCAGCACTTGGAGCTTCGCTGATCGCCACTGCATCTAGGGGCCGGACATGCCAGCTGCTTCCGGGGAGTTGCGCAGGGCCAGGGCAGGCAGGAAACCTTCCTTAGTCCCACTGCGCTGCCAACCAAACTTTTAATGGCCTGGTCAGCAGTGCTGTCCGGAGCTGCCAGGGTCCCTTTTAGACTGGGCGTTCCAGTCGAAAACCAGATGCCTGGCAACCTTAGTATCACCAGCTAGTCTTATGAGACAGGGATAAATCATGCATCAAAGTAATGAAATGGGCTACAAATGCAATAAAAAATAAGGTATTTAAAAGCTTAACAAATGGAGGGGCGGGGTGCGTGCCATTTGGTCTAGGGCCGTCCCTGGCTGCCAGTCCTCAGTGCCTCTCAAGATTTAGCTCCATTTGTAGGATTTCCAAGTGCTTCTAGTTTCTACCTTAAAGTAATCATGATCTCAATTTTCATTTGCAATTCTGTAATGCTAACAGCTTTTTAAAGGGGAATCTGCCAAAAGGACAGACCCAGAGTTACTGCTACTTCATTCTCCCTCGCTCCTTTCTGACAGACCTCCAGGTACTACAGTCCAGTATAGGAAATCTCCAGCTACCGCTTTCTGGGCCCACCTCTGGCTTTTCAGTATGGCCTAGTGACACTATTAAAAGACCTCTCAGTGGGACATGGCAGCAGAAAGAGGTTCTTGTCCACCATGGGACAGAGTATGAGCAGACTAAAACTGGAATACCCTAAAGAGTTTCAGAGGGAGAAAGAGGGAG
>NW_020667288.1:0-1386 GCF_002925995.2 Terrapene triunguis | reverse complement strand
ATTCGGTATATAGACGATGTTCTGAGAGACACTGTGGCCAGAAGTGCTGGACAACAAGATGGTGATTCAAAGATGAATTATATATACAGTTATATTTGATTGGGATTGTTCCAAGTAACAGTGGAACTAACTTTAACTGCTGCTGTGTCATTCTGGACTAAAGAATATAAATATTCAAAAGTTTCTTGAACTGAGTTGCCTTTCCTTGGCATTAGCCAATATAAATCATTCTAAAATTCTCAAGTCAAAACATGCCTTCTCAATACTATAATTTTAAAAGATAGAGAAATGTTTTTGCTAGTATTCTTATGTGGCAGAGAACCCTGCTCCCTTCAGAAATTTGCTTTTGACTTCAGTGTGAGTAGGATCAGATCTGATGGTCTAAATCAGCAGCTTCAGCCAAAGCACTCACAGCACTGCCCAGGAAGGCTTGCAAAAGTGGCCTTTACACTCCCCAGTCTTGGGCTGGCTAAGTCCCCCGGAATAATTTAGAGATGCTCTAAATTATTCTCACTGCCACTGGCCCCAAAGGGCCCAACTGGCAGCTAGGCATGAATGCGTTGTAGGGAAGCCCTGGCCAAGTCCCCTTTCTCCAGTCACTCCCTCTCTGCTGGCAGAGTGGTGGGTTAGCACAGGAGCCATTATGCCAGCAGCACTCTGTCACTGGAGGCCCCTACTAACTGGTGTAATCTTCCTTTGGCTATGGTTATGTCGGGTTTGGGGGCAAAAGTCTCTACCAGTGGTGCACAGGCAAATGCAGGCCTATTTTAATGCATCAGAATAAACCTATTGGCGCACAGAGAAAGTATACACTTTGAGGCAACTGTGTATTTATTTTAATAGCCACACTTCCTGAAGAGGGAGTCAATGGAAGTTTTGCTTGAATAAAGACTGTAATTTAGAGCCCCACTTCATATGTGTAATTTGTTTGTGTTGATATTACTTTAAGAGCCTAAAAGCTTCAGTTTTCTGACTTCTGTGTATTTAAATGCTCATCCTTTAATGTTATATTAACACAATTTTTACACTTAAATTGAATTAAAAAAAACAGCTGACCCCTAGACAATAGGGCACTTATGGTTATGCTGTATGAAAAGAGATATATTTAATTGTGATAAGTAATATCAAAATTGATCGAATACAATTACTTTTCTAAGATGTACTTATTGCTAACATCTTAAATGCAATCTTGATCAATAATGTATACTTGTCTGCAAGCATAAAACAATTTCCTTATAGGACTTTAGAGGTTATACTTTAGATGGTGAATGCCAAGTTGATGCTTTTTTGAAGGTTCCAGTGGTGGTGTTGAAGTCCAAATATATATCCAAATCTATTCTGATGGTTGGACTACAAGAGAGAAAGCCCGAAGTTTGAAGGGATAGC
>NW_020667287.1:0-1092 GCF_002925995.2 Terrapene triunguis | reverse complement strand
CAGATACTAAGGAGGAGTTCTTACAAAGGTCACAGCATCTACTGTATAGTAATACATAGGGCCCTACCAAACTCATGGCCATGAAAAATGTGTCACAGCCAGTGAAATCTGGTTTTCGCCCATGAAACCTAGTCTTTTGTTTGTTTTTATCCTTTACTATACAGATTTCACAGGGGAGACCAGTGTTTCTCAAACTGGGGGCCCTGACCCAAAAGGGTGTTGGGGGTGTCGCAGTATTGCCACCCTTACTTCTGCACGGCCAGAGAGTTGCGGCTGCTGACCAAGGTCCCAGATATGAAGGCAACAGTGCAGAAGAAAGGGCGGCAATACCATAACATGCTATCCTTACTATGCGCTGCTGCTGGCAGTGGCTCTGCATTCAGAGCTGGGCTCCTGCCACCGCTCTCCAGCTGTCCAGCTCTTAAAGGCAGCACCACTGCCAACAGCAGCACAGAAGTAAGGATAGCAGTACCGCAATCCCCCCTACAATAACTTTGCAACCTCCCCCACAACTCCTTTTTGGGTCAGGACCTCTACAATTACAACACCCTGAAATTTCAGATTTAAATATCTGAAATCATGAAATTTATGATTTTTAAAATCCTATGACTGTGAAATTGACCAAAATGGACCGTGAATTTGGTAGGGCCCTAGTAATAGTTACAGAGAATGTAACATGAATATAAACGACTTCAAATATAACATACTTTATAAACTCACTATTGACTACTTTCTTATTTTGATTATATAATACCACTTTTCTACTTATAGTTGTTACAATAATTAATTATATTTTTATCAGTTATCACACTTTTAACCTTTTACTTATAAGAACTGATTTCCCAATATACCTTATCCAGACAAATTGGTAGTTTGTAATAAAACAATTGACATCCCTGAATAATAGTTCCGTGGTAGAAATCAGGTTTCAGTAAAATTCCATTCTTACATGGAAGCTGTCATTGCAACAGCTCTGCCATGATTTCACAAGCTGTGTTTTCCCACTGTAGTTTAGCTGAAGAGAATACTGATTCAATTCACTCAATAGCCCAGTTGCAAATCCCTCTGGTCCAGTTTGGTCAGCTAGTGTTA
>NW_020667286.1:0-1416 GCF_002925995.2 Terrapene triunguis | reverse complement strand
GGGAGGAAGAACGTGTTCCCTGTGAGGAGGCTAGTCTGTGGAATTCATTCCTTGGAATGCTTCATCCACTGCACACTGGTATTTATTTGAACAATGATTCCTCACATGATCTGTGCATGTATGGTCCCTTCTTTAAGGGTTAATTGCAGTGTGGCCGGCTTCCAGTCTACAGCTTCCGCCTGCTGTATTCCCAAGGGGCTGAGAAAGGGAAACGAAAGCGCTACCCAATCAATTGTTGATCTCAGTGCGACAACAAGCATTCCATTGTTACTGACTTATCTCTTGCATGTGCTTTTGCCTACAGTTTAATTTATACCCCAGGCTTTATTTACTGACCAAGTCAGGCATGACTGGATTCTTTCTGCTTCAAAGGGACTAATTCTTGTTTGGCTATGTCTAATTAATTTTGTTTGTTACTTTCATTTATTGCTCTGGGCTGTGATAACTTGAATAAGGTCTAAAAGAAGTTCATTGTTTATATTTCATCTCCTTTGTTCTTTGACATACTATACGTTGGATAGACTCTGACCATTAACAGGAAAGCACCTTTGGCCAGACAGCTGCTGACTTCCATGAGTGCAACAAACGTTTTCAAAAGCACCTAAGTGACTTAGGAGCCTAAGTCTCATTTAAAAAAAGGTTCTTAGGGGCAGACTTTAAAGGGATTTAGACACCTGAAGATGTAGATAGGCCCCTAGTGGGATTTTCAAAAGCACCTAGGCTCCTCACTTCCATTGATTACACACACACACAAATAACTGTAATTAAAGCAATATACTGAGCCAAATTCTATCCTCCCTTATACACCCTGGGCCAAATCCTCAGCTAGTGTAAGTTGGTGTAGTTTCATTGAAGCCCTATTATAAATCTCCAGTATAGTCAAAGAAGCCACCCAGATGTAACTGAAAAGAGAGAGACTGGTCACTGCGTTTTAACCTTTGGTTTTGTTAGGCAACAGGTTTCCTTACATTTCTCAGGCTCATTGGGCAAGTTTGATTAATTTGGAAATAAGTGGTTTTGTGAAGACTCAGCCGGGATGTAAACTCTACTCAAGGATTGTTCGGTCCTGTTTGTTTTGTCTTGTTTTAATTGCCACTTCATTAGATCAGGCTGCACATGTACTTCCTAATTATGTAGGGGTGGAAACTATTAGCATTGGTAGTATTTCAGTACTACTTCATTTCTTTATGAAGCGTGGCCTTTGGGATTTTTCGGCTCCTAGACTGATCTCTCATTCTCCCTTGCACACTCATAGATGCATGCATCTGATAACTGCCCTACTTCTTTGTCTACAAAAATACATGGATTTTTCTCTGAGAGCTTTTTGTACATCACATGCAGTGATGAAGTTATATTTCTTCCTTTCTCTTTCGTAATATAGGAGCAGATATGGGGGTTACTTGAGGGCTACTGTCT
>NW_020667285.1:0-1115 GCF_002925995.2 Terrapene triunguis | reverse complement strand
ATGGTCCTTCACCTAGTATCCCTTCTTGTTATAAATAATTTGCTTCCAGGCTGTTGGCAATCTGTGACCACCCCCCACCTAAGTGATTCTTGTGTGTAAGATAAAATGGATGATAAAGAAAACAGCAGTAATTATCATTTCTTATCTAGCCACACTTTTAAAAATGCGGCATCAGTCATTATTATTTGAGTGCTCACTGTTTGCTTGGCACTGCTTTTAAAAAAGGATACAGAGGAAGATATGGGCGCTGATTCTCTTCTCACAAGAGTTTTACAGCTATGTAACTTCATTGACCTCAGTGGAATTACTCCTAGTTTACATCAGTGTAAATACAAAAGGAGAGTCAAGCCTACTGTCTGTCCCTCAAGGCTAGAGATCAAATCCAGATACAGATCTGCCCTGGCTGATCAGAAGAATCATATAGGAACCCTGCCGGTTTTTGCACACACAGCCTCAAGCTCCACAGACACTTAAAATGCAGGGGCCAGGTTCTCAGCGTGTGGAAACTGGCATAGCTCTATTGAATTCAAACTCCATTGGATTCAGTGGAGCTCTGCTGGACCAGCTTTCGTTCCCTCTTTGTAGGGACTTGATGTGAGCTCACAATTTATATATGTTATTGAATATTAGTAAGAAAGAAGGGAAATACATGAAATGCAGGCAAAATGGTGCCCCTGCCTGTCTCGGGTGTTCGTGTATGGTGCAAGCTTAGGGTTACCATATTTTGAGTGTCCAAAAAGAGGACACTCCACGGAGCCCCGCCCCCGCCCCAACTCCACCCCTTCCCCCAAAGTCCCCGCCCCAACTCCGCCCCCTCCCCTGCTTCCCGCGAACATTTGATTCACGGGAAGCCTGAAGCAGGAAGCAGGCAGCAGATAAGCTGCGGGGGGGAGGGGCTGGGGGGGGGTGAGGATGTGTGGCCCAGTCTGGCCCCCTCCGGCGGCCGGCCCCGGCGTCTCCAGCCTGGCTCGGCTCGGGCCCTGGGGTGCCGGCCCCGGGCCAGCCCCCGGCCGAGCACCCCCGGGCCAGCCTCGGGCCAGCACTGCCGGCCCCCAGCCCGTGGCCCAGCGCGGCCCCGGCCCAGCACCGCTGGCCCCGGCCCAGTGCGCCCCCCG
>NW_020667284.1:0-2008 GCF_002925995.2 Terrapene triunguis | reverse complement strand
GTATTCAGAATGGGCCTGATCCAAAGCCCATTGAAGTCAATGAGAGTGCTTCTGATGACTTTGGATCGGGCCCAGTGTGCAGCATAAAATCAGTATGCTGAAAGTGGATATTGAAAATAATTTGTTATGATCACTTCTAAAGTCTTTGGTTTTATATTATACCAGTAAAATACAATATACTTAATACACAGATAATGTCTATATAGTATCTATGAATGATAAAGAATGGGCCAACTTCATTCCTTGATGGAACTCAGTTGACTTGAAGTTTAAACCATGAATAGATTTATCTCAATAAGTCCAGCAATTTGTGTGGTAGATATTTGCTCCACATAACCCACCCTAAAATATCCCCGTATGCTTTATGGTGGGGGTATTGTTACCACATCAAACATACCATTGGCAATAAACAAATAATAATGGATCTACATAATCACTACAATTTTGAATTGTGTGTACAAATTTGTGTTTATATACATAGATATACACTCTCTGTGTATATGGTATTCTACTGCCTTTTTAATTAGAATATAAGAGCAGGTTTCCATCCAGATAGGTCAATAGCCAGATATCTTCAGAAAGTTCCGTTTCCCCTTGCAATTGGACACTTTAGGAAGTTAATGTAGCCTTCAGTGTTACCCATTCTCTTAATGAGTCAGCTGTTCCTTTTCCAGTGCCTTGGAATTATATGCTTGACATATGTCGGTAATGCTGTTGTTTTACACACAATGTTTATATAGCATCATAAGTGTTAGGTAGTTCTTTGTGAACACAGACCCTTTGCAAACATGAAAGACCTATTCCCTGCCCTGAAGAGTTTGCAGTCTATAGAAAATGAGACAGGAAAGCACAAGAGATGATAAAATGTGGTGGATTTGAAGGCAGAGAGAGAGTATGTGCTTGGTAGAAGAGGTTAGGGACATAACTCCAGGCGTATGGAGCAGCATGCTAGAAAGTACAAAGCCTTGACCAGAACGTACAGCACTAGTTTATTGGAGGGGAGGGATAGCTCAGTGTATTGAGCATTGGCCTGCTGAACCCAGGGTTGTGAGTTCAGTCCTTGAGGGGGCCACTTTGGGAGCTGGGGCAAAATCAGTACGTGGTCCTGCTAGTGAAGGTAGGGGGCTGGACTCGATGACCTCCCTTCCAGTTCTAGGAGATAGGATATCTCCATTTATTTATTTTAACCTCATCTGTTGTAAACCTGTATAGCTCCACTGAAGTCAATGAACTACACTGATCTGTGGCCGCTGGGGATCTGGTCCCTTATCTCTAATTTTCCCCTTAATGTTTCTGCACCTCTTTATCTTCCCAAAATATACATAACTGAAGTCAAGGGATTTGTGTCTGTTCACTCCAGGGCTGAATTTGGTTGTGTGTTGAACTTAATAGGAAGCATGTGTGTAGAGAGAAGAAAGGCCCCATTAGTTCGCATTTGCTCTATTGTAGATCACATTAGAATATAAAGACAACGTGCATTTACTGAATTCTGCTGAAACTTGTTTGTGTGTGTTTTGTCCATAGCAACTTTTCATGTCTGCAAGCAACAGTGTCCCGCCCTCGAGCAATGCCTCTGGAGAGAGCAGCACTGACAAAAGCTTGCTGGAAAAGGTTGGACTGGCCGAAGTTGAATCAGAATTCCATGAGGAAAACAGTAAAGACTGTGTCGTCTGCCAGAATGGAACCGTGAACTGGGTCCTCCTGCCCTGCAGGCATACGTGTCTGTGCGATGGGTGTGTGAAATATTTTCAGCAGTGTCCAATGTGTAGGCAGTTTGTTCAAGAATCTTTTCCACTTTGCAGTAAAAAGGAGCAAGATCAAGATGAGCCGGAACACATTTTCCAGGATGCTCCCCACGGCGCAGACTTTTAGTGGAAAACCAAGAATTACCAAGTTGTACTCTCAAATGCGTGATGTAGAACCTAAAGCATTTTCTGTCCATGGGAGGAACTGCAGTGTACTTTTATGGTTTTGCTGTTAGTTACTAGACCAATTCAAGCATCCTTTT
>NW_020667283.1:0-1454 GCF_002925995.2 Terrapene triunguis | reverse complement strand
AAACAATCCAAATGGTTTCATGCTGTGGGGAAAATGCTGGTGGTGATTAGACTGAGTACAGAATAAGTTTACTCTTTTACTTAATATCACCTTGTACAGCTAAAGGAAAAGCACTAATATAACTCAACTATTGAACCAACTTGAAAGAATCTAAAAAACCAGCTCAATCTTATCTACAGTGACCCAGGCCATATTTATATTCAAAAAGAAACAAAACAAAACGAAAATCATTTCAGAAACCAGTTGGCAGCAATGAAATCACCTATCATATAATTCATTTTCATGCCTGGGTTTTCTAAATGAAGGGCATAAATTCTATGCTGCCTACATGATAACAATTGTGAGTTAATAATTATTAAGTACAAAGAAATGCCTACTCAAGCACAGTAACCTTAACTCTGACTCATGGATTGTTAGGTTCTTTTATGCATTATTTGTTATCTTGATTTTGATATCTAAGTATATTCTTTTAATACCTTTAAATTCTATCAGTTAATGTATATGTCAACTAACTATATTATTCAATACAATACTTTATTGCTGTTTCTTGACAATAATAGCAAGTTTGTATGCATGTATTTATGGTAATAGGATGTATGTTGACTGTCATTTGAAGCTGACCAAGTGTATCACTAATGTTTCTTTTTCAAAAAGCTTTTGTGTTTTGTTTATATTTTGTGGCTACCGATGAGAGAATAGTTTTTGCTTTTGTTCAGAATTAGCTGGTTCACTTTAAAAAGGCCTATTTTAACTAGAGGAAGATTTCTGTTAGCTGTCAGAAATTATTTATGTAGTAGTATTGTAGTAGCATTTAAGAACCCCAGTTGTACAAACAGAACAAAAGGACAGTTCCTTTTTATGTTTTTTCTAAGGTCAAGAAGCCAATGGAAGGCAAGCCTTGCAAATCCACGGATATCTGCGGACCGTTTTTGTGGCTCGCAGATCAGATGTGGATATAAATTTTGTATCCGTGCAGGGCTCTAAATATAGGATCTCAAGGGTGGGAAAGCAGTTGTCAACAACTCATAGCCTATGAGACTGATTCCCTGCCTTCGAGATCCTATATTCCCTCCCCCCACCCCCACCCCCCATATAATACAGAGAAAGGGGAGATGATTGATGAAGACAGACAGCAAAATCCCCCATGCTCCCATCACCGCGATTTAAGTGGCCAAGCAATTTAGGAAACCTCTCTCGACTTCATTGCCATATCAGGTCAATTGGAGAGGGAGGCAAGTGCTTCTGCAAAGTAAGACAGGAAGTCCATTGTCAATTTGAATTTATTTAAATTTATTTTTTAAAAATTTATAATTAATTTTCTAGTACAGGACCCTTCAAATAGTCTGTCCTGGATCTTATTTTTTATGCATTTTTTTAATTGCTGAAAAGATTTGACTATCCTGATAACAGCACCTGCTTTCCACCTGTTTGATGTCATTTTCAGCTCTGCAACG
>NW_020667282.1:0-1160 GCF_002925995.2 Terrapene triunguis | reverse complement strand
CACCACACAGCAGTAGAGAGCAGAAATCCGTTGGATAAGGACAACACTGGATGACCCCTTTTTCTTTTGAAAGGTGCCATGGAATTGTTAATGCTCAGGCAGAATGGACAAGCCCATAGGCCAAGATTTTGAAGGTGACTAGTTAGTTTCGGTGCTGAATTTGAGACACTCTTAAAGGGCCTGGTTTTCAAGTGACAGTCCTCAGCACTTTCTGGAAATCAGGCTCCTTTAAGGGGTCCCACTCTCGGCACACAAACTCACTAGACAATTTGGAAAATCTTGGCCATAGTGATAAGAAAGGGCACAGAGTAAATTACAGGATTGGAAATGCATAAGCCAGTAGCACTCACACATGCCAAACCAGCTTTCTTTTCTTCCTTTCTTTTTGAAATTAGCTCGATTAATGTTATTGCCTGCTCAGTAGGGTCTGTTTGAAAACAGCACCAGCAGAAACATCAAAGCTACATTCATTGGAACCACTAGACACTGACATTTTATTGTAGCTTAAATATGTTGCTCCCCCCAGATATACAGTGAGATCTTTATATAGGAAAAGAAAGAAATATTGCTATCATCTCACACATAGCTGGATATCTACCTGCACAGAAACTTAGGGTCAGATTCACAAAGGGACTTAGATGCCCAACTGCCACTTCAGGCACCACTGGCACTCACAAAACCCCCACTTAGCAGCTGCCTACCCTGTAGGTGCCTAAACCTGCTTAGCACCTATATTTTTGCAGTAAAAGTCCCCCTAGCTGCTTACATTTCTGCATCTGGATATGCACACTGCTCCCTCACTCTAGGCCCCCCATTTTATGCTTAAACCCCAGTGTGATCCACAAAGCAGGGGAAGACAGTAATGCCTAAACCCCTTTGTGAATCTGACCCTTTGTACATAAGGAACATATCATACTAATACCTAAAAATATCACTCCAACTAACTATGGAAGATGGCAGTTACAAAAAATATGAGTTAAATCCTGCGAGGATAACTGAAACTCTATTGCAAAAAAGTATGTTACTAGTGAGAAATGTATTCAGGGACATTGTTAAACAAATGTTGAATGTCAATTCAGTACTAACTTGACTTGAAAAACAAAAGAGAAAGAAAGTTAGCCCAGCAGCAGTTGAGAGAATGATATTCTTTGTTAATTCCG
>NW_020667281.1:0-1091 GCF_002925995.2 Terrapene triunguis | reverse complement strand
TTTCGTGCCTCTGGAATCCTCCCACCTATGGTCAGTGACGTCCTGTCTATGCTTGATTATACATTCTCTGGATTAGTGTAAAATAGCCCTGCCTGGGTAGCACTGACTAAACTCCCAGGGTCCTGTCCCAGGATGCACTGGGCTCAGTGTAAAACCAGTGTTTGATTTCTCCCATCATTCTGAAGTCCTGGAGCCTGATTCTCCGTAGCTTGAGTAACAATTGACTCCCCCACATGGGTCATCGGCAGGGTTTGAACCTGAGACCTTCAACAATGCAGCACAGAGCAAGTGCACTAAAAGAATGACCCCACCACCCCACAGCAGTAGTAGGCTGTTATCCCCTGGTGCCGGGGTGGCATGTTACACTTGCACATTGCACTGTCATGTACCCCTGTGCAAGTGGGTGTAAAGGATGACCAGCTCAGAATGGCACCAACTACTCCGCAGGAATGTAGTGACAACACAGGACACAAGGCTGTGGAGGAGCAGGCCCTCCGGTAGGAATCTGGAGGGGAGTTTCCAGGACATCATAGTCTCACTCCTTGGGAAGCACAGGGGCTTTTCAGTGAGGATGCTGCCGACTACAGCAGAACAGGAGGAAGACGACAGACTGAGGGGGCCTCTAAGCTACTAGTGATACTGATCTGGCCCCTGTCATCCCACTGTCTGAACACCTCCCATCCTTATCCTCACCGAGGCTGGGCAGTGCTATTGTCCCCATGGTACAGGTGGGGATCTGAGACATGGAGAGGCTAAGGGACTGGCCCAGGGTCACACGGGATGTTGGTGGCAGAGCAGGAATGGAAGCCGGGTCTCCCATAGCGCAGGCTACCGCTCTAACCACTGGACCATCCTTTATCTCAGCTGCAAGCCAGGAGATGGGTGGCCAGTAAACAGGGTCTTCCCCGCTTTCTCACTTTATAGCATTTAAGGGCTATTGCTGGAGGCCAGCAAAGCTTTAAACCAGGGGTAGGCAGCCTTTCAGATGTGGTGTGCCGAGTCTTCATATATTCACTTTAATTTAAGGTTTCGCGCGCCAGTAATACGTTAACGTTTTTTAGAAGTTCTCTCTCTATAAGTCTGGGGGGGGG
>NW_020667280.1:0-1876 GCF_002925995.2 Terrapene triunguis | reverse complement strand
TTATTTATTAATGATCATCATTTATAAGATAAATAGTTTAGTACAATCAAGTGACATCAACTAGGTTAAAATTATCAGGCCAATTTATCCCCATGCTTCAAGGCATAAATCAATCACTAGCTCAAGTCGGGGAAAATAATTCTCCTCCTCAACATAGCATAATGATATAATGCACAAAGGCCAGGGCTATTAGGAAAGATGTTCATCTTTCTCCAGCATATCCTGCTTCCCCAATTAGTTCATGCAACATACTAGCCTCAAAGGATCACTGGTTTGCTGGCTTAGCTACATTCTTGTGGATTATTTTTTAAACTATTAGTTGCAGAATGTGATACTACTGTGAAAATTAAAACATGAAAATACATTGCGTTCTTACCTAAGTAACACTGGATTGTGAGTTTGCTGATTTTTACACATTTATGAAAACTAATAATGAATTCCTGGGGGAACATTCCTGTTGTTGTCCAAAACGTTTCTGAACTTCTGTTGTTAAAAAAAAGCAACATGACTTTTTATGTTACATTAAGTATGATATATTTATAAAAGAATGAGATCTGCAAAGTAATTTCTATTTAGGCTCCTTTGAAAAGGAACAATATACATCTGAAGATCCATTACAATATCAATGTTTACCATATCTTCTCTCTCTCTTACAAATAGCCTCTATTTCCTTTACTGCTCGCAAGTCTGTTCATCACAGAATATTCCCAGATACTTGAATCTCACAAGCCACTCAGTTCAACAGCCTGTCTAAACTTTGGGTTTGAGTGACTCTCACCTAGAAAGAGCCTATTTAGATTAGCTTCGTTGTCATTCCCTCCCTTCTCCTTTCTGCTGCATTTCTCAATAACAAAAAATTCTGGCACAGTTAGACAATTCATACCTACACATTACACCACAACTGACCCACCCATTATGATACAGTCTTAGTTACATGACCACGTACTATTTTTCCACAGAACCCCTGCCTCATTCAGTGCACAAGATGGATGGTGCTTTGGGAATGAATCAGGGTTGTTCAGTGAAGGAGGCTGTTGTCTGTAGGATCCCTGCTTCATTTGTTGCAGACGTTGAAGGTGTCTAGTGAATGAAGTGGAAGACTGCAGGAATAGAAAGGATGGTCTTATATATAAGGCAGATGAATGGTGCCCTGGAGAAATGGATTCTATCCCTACCTCTGTCATAGATTTCCTATGTGATGCTCGGCAAGTCACTTAAACCAAACTTTTCACAGATGGCAACTGTGATTCCTCATTTTCTGGGTGCCAACTTTAGATCCTGGGACTGAGCACTCACAGCTGCAACTGAAGTCAATGGAAGATGTGCTTTAAACATATAAAGTGCAATAAAATATTAAGTACTATTAGGCACCCACAATTATTGGACATTTTTTACCTCACTGTCTCTGTGCCTCAATTCCCCATCTGTAAAACGGGGATAATAATGTCCCCTCATCTCACAGGGATGTTGTGAAAATTAAGTACTATTTGTGAAGCATTCAGATACTATAGTGAGGAGCACCACAGAAAAATCCATAAGGAAATTAATAAGAATGGCCATACAGGGTCAGATCAATGGTCCATCTAGCCCAGTAGCCTATCTTCCAACAGTGGCCAATGAACAGAATAGGGCAATTATCAAGTGATCTATCCCCTGTTGCCCAGTCCCAGTATCTGGCAGTCAGAGGCTTAGGGACACCCAGAGCATAGGGCTGCATAATAAATCTGTCTTCATAGATTCATAGATTCTAGGACTGGAAGGGACCTCGAGAAGTCATCGAGTCCAGTCCCCTGCCCACATGGCAGGACCAAATACTGTCTAGACCATCTCTGATAGACATTTATCTAACCTACTCTTAAATATCTCCAGAGATGGA
>NW_020667279.1:0-1821 GCF_002925995.2 Terrapene triunguis | reverse complement strand
TATTAAAACTGTGGTTGAGTGATTATGCAAAACAAACTTAGTCAAAACCATTCTCCTTTTGGGAGCAAATTATCAGTCTCTCATTTTCAGAACCACCTTTTTTGATGAAAAGGAAAGTATTAATTTTACTCTCCATCCTGATGTGTAGAGGGCAATTACTTATCCTGTTGTAAACAAACAGACACACACAAGAGGGAGGAAAGTCAGGATAGAAAAGACGGATGCAATATGGGTTTTGTTGTTTGGGAAACATTTGGCAGCTGGCCAATTACGAGTGGATGCTTTGGCTGGGCAGTCGACCCTGACACATGTAACTTGTATTCTAGTTCACAGTCTGGTCAGGGTTTTCACCTGATTGGATCCTCTCTCCTTGAATAAGGCTGATGGATGAATACAGCATAGTTAACTTCAGATTTCAATCAAAAGGCAAGAGAGTGAGAGACGATGGGAGAAAAGAAACATTGGGGCAGAAAGTAACACAACAAGGGAAGAGAAAACAATACAGGAACGTATGTGCCTGTGTAATACTGGCAATAAGATATCCCCACGTATAGACTGGGCACCAGAGGACATGATGATGTGATGATTTTCAGGATCTACAGGTAAAAACAAAGTTCCTTAAACAAGAGCAAGGCCGGCCAGCCTTCCTCTTAGGACAAAAGTCCCTGAGTCTGATCTGCTCCTTCTGATTTGGGGTTCAGGAAGCTGAGATGAGTGGAGATGAAATGCAATGCAGACAGATCAAGGCAGGAGCTGAGGGAAAGATGATAGGGATAGAAATATGTCAGCAAGTCATGGAACAGGCCACCCACACCCCTAGTTATCACCTACCACTGCACACTGGAACCTATATGGGGTATCATTAAACAACTACAACCCACACTCCATGGGGAACACATCCTGAAAGAGATCTTTCCTGGACCCCCACTTCTGGCCTTCAAAGAACCCCCAAGACTCTCCAAGTGCATCATCAGAAACAAGCTCCTTAGAGACCAGGACACATCAGCTCAAAGTGGTACCAGACCCTCCCAGAACAACAGATACAAAACCTGCAGCCTTATCCCCACTGCTACAATTATCAATACCCTCCACAACTCACCTTTCAAGATCCATGGATCCTACAGACACCTATCACAGCATGTGCACCTCATCCAGTGCACTAAATGTCCTGATAAAAACTATGTGGGTGAAGCCAGACAATCACTACTCTCTCATGTGAACTCATCCAGGAAAATGATAAAAGACAAAAACACCCTATCGTCTGTGGGTGAGCACTTTTCACAACACGATCACTCTATATCTGACCTATCCGTCCTCAACCTCAAAGGAAACCTGCACAACACTTTCAAAAGACGCACTTGGGAGCATAAATTCATAGCTCTGCTAAACACTAAATATCATGGACTGAACAAAGGCGCTGGAATTATTGCTTTTTACAACAATCTGTAACCCAGTAACCTCGTTTTGTCTTATAACTGCAGAGATGTTAACAGGCTACTCTACCTTGAATGGACATTTAGAATATGTACTAACTACTTATGCTAAACAATGTGTTCCACCTTGCATTTATCTGTGACACTGTGGCCTGGTCTAGACTATAAGGTTTGGTAAATGCAAGTGTAATTTGTCTGGAAAGGTTTTTGGTGGGGGAGGCTTTCAGAAATGTTCACTTTCATTTTTTGAACCAGCTCCACTTGTCACTACTGAACCTGTGTAACCTGCCAGTCAGAGGACATTGTGCCCTGATAAATAGCAGTGCTTGACATTGAACCTACAGATAGGCAGAACAAACAATTCTTGTCTATCTGTAGATTGCCAGAA
>NW_020667278.1:0-1210 GCF_002925995.2 Terrapene triunguis | reverse complement strand
TGTGCAGTTAGTTAGTGGTGAGCTATATGTTAAATACTGGCAGTGACGTATAATTACAGAATATCTTTTTCACTTGAGCTCCATGATTCCCCTGGAGAAGAAAGTGAAGTTTAGACCTATCAGGATGACCAAAATCATCCAAAAGATAAAAATGAGAAAAGATGGCTTTAATGATTCAACAACATCCATAATATATGATGTTTAGCTTTTTGTCTCAAATATATATGGCAGTATCACAAGCTTGTATTGACTCTTTCTTCTCTAATTTAGCTTAGCTGTAACGGATGGAGAGTATAAGTGATTAAAATATGTCCCAAATATTCTGTGTCCTCCTGCTACCTCAAAGTCAAGGGCCTGAACCTGCAAGTAAGGATTTGAGGCCCAGTCCTGAAAATACTACGGTCGTGTCCCACACAGTGGGGTGACGCATGATGTGGGGGAGTGATCTCTAAAGCGCACTAATGTGTAGTAGCACAATAATTAACCCGTGCAGACCCTGCTTGTTGGCACTAAAGTTTTCCTTTAGCCTGGTACAGTTTCAAACAGCACTATGTTGAAGCTCAGCAGAAGGGTTCACCTGGACTCACTAATGCATACCATATGACTGTACTTTAGAAATCACACCTCTGTTGAGTGCATTACCCCGCTGTATAGACAACTCCTAAGTGGTGCTGAGCGCTTGCAACCACCACTCAACGCAGCATTACCAGCTGCTCAGCACATATCAGAAATTGGTGCTTTAAGCCCCCAGGATCTTAATGCTATGATTCTATTTTTTTCGCTAGTTTCTGACGACTTAGTATAATCACACATTTTGTAGGATACTGATAGGGTTGCCAATCCCCCAGGATTGTCCTGGGGTCTCCAGTAATATGTCCAGCCAAAAGTGGCAACCCTGGCTACTGATGTTGTGAAGACACTTGACAGTCTGGAATAAGAGTGGCTTTTTTCAGGTTAGTTTAAACCTCTTCTAAAGTGACATAAGCTAAACCAGGGATCCGCAACCTTTGGCATGCGGCACGCCAGGGTAAGCACCCTGGCGGGCCAGGCCGGTTTGTTTACCTGCTGTGTCCGCAGGTTCGGCCGATCGCGGCTCCCACTGGCCACGGTTCGCCGTCCCAGACCAATGGGGGCTGCAGGAAGCCGTGGCCAGCCCATCTCTCGGCCCGCACCACTTCCCACAGCCCCCATTGGCCTGGGACGGCGAACC
>NW_020667277.1:0-1412 GCF_002925995.2 Terrapene triunguis | reverse complement strand
TTATGCGGGAAAATACAAAATTATACGAGACAGATGAATTCTGCACATCTGCAGAATGCGCAGAATTCCCCACGGGGTAAATCAAAAGGACAGGAATCCCCTACCCAGCGAGGTCACCGTCTCGTAATTCTCCTGCATGACGTCCCTGTAGAGGGCACTCTGACCGGGGTCCAGCAGAGCCCCCTGCCCCTCGGTGAAATACACAGCCACCTCCCCTAGGGTCACTGGCACCTGAAACAGCCACAGTCACCCACTCAGTACCTGCTGCCCCAGCCACAATCCCACTATTCACAGGGGAGGAGGGCCAATAAAATGGAAGCTATGGGAGAGCCAAAGCAGTCGGGGGTGAGGAGAAAGAGAGAGCTTCTTGTCCTTCCCAGAAGACAAAGGAGGGTGGTGCCATCAATTTAATCACACATCTACTAGCTGATACAGGAGACGGAGGCACCAAGCAGGGGACAGGGACGGAGCCCCGGTGGGAATCCCAATACGCTCCCCATTGCTAGCTGCTGGATGTGAGGGGATAGGGCAGCTCCCCTGGGCCTCACTGCTGGGTGGCCCCTTCATATTTCATAGTAGCCTCTGTCTACTGGGCTCAAGCTTCCACACGGAGAGGCTGGCAAGTTTCCCCATGTCTCTTCAGGGGGTTGTTTACTGTTCCATAAATTGGGGGAATTCTGCCCTCTTCCAACAGGCCTGTTCCTATAAACCAGGACCCAGATTCAACAAGTCCCAGCAGGTTTCTCACACCCTGTCCCCCTCTCTTTCTCCTCTTGTGTCTCCTTCAGGACAGGTCCCTGAGAAATCCCCTACCTGAATCGGCTTCACTGCAGCCATTCCTCTACCCGGCCCCTCAGGAGAATGGGACAATCTGGAGTGAAACGTGGATGTTATTCTGCAGCCTGTCAGGGCAAGAGGAATGATTGTGGTGATTGCAGAAGGAGTTTTAGTCCATTTCACACCCCAATTCTCAACAGGCTCTTTCCTTGCAGAGAGACTCTGCCTGGCTGGGAAATCATTTGGTCACTTTGTAACAGCCCAGACCCAGACTCTCCCAAAGACATTTTTAAACCCTCTGCATAGCAAAGGGAAATTTCACTGCCCCAAAAAACTTTGTTAACACAGAGGTAAGGTGACTGACCCACCTCGTGTCCTTCCAGACCATTGAATCAACTCTGTGTAAACCTCTGAAAACCAGGAATTAAAGAGTTCCAGTACACACTAGCCCTGGCAGTGTTTTCGTACTGGGGATGTTTACCCATCCCTGTGGAACTCTATGGGAACCCCATGGCTTATCACTAGGGCCCTACCAAATTCACAGCCATGAAAAACACGTCATGGATCATGATATCTGGTTTTCCCCCATGAAATCTGGTCTTTTGTGTGCTTTTACCCAGATTTCACGGGGGGGG
>NW_020667276.1:0-1631 GCF_002925995.2 Terrapene triunguis | reverse complement strand
CGGTGTGCTTTGTAAAAACATTGGGTCTGATTCTCATCTCATTTGCAGTGTGTGTGTGTCCGTCCGTCCGTCCGTCCGTCCGTCCGTCCTGGTGTGGCTTCATTGACTTCAAAGGGTTTCTCCTGATTTACACCAGTGCCAGAGGGAGGAGAATCAGGTACATTGGCTAGACACTGTGTGCTTCAGTTGACACTAAAAGGTTATTTCATAGAGGTGGCCACAGCCTGATTATTACTCGGCTGGAGCCAGCAATTTGGGGCGGGAATAAAGTTTGAGTTGAATAAGGCAAGCAAATCTCTTCCACTCTGTTATTTAAATTCAGCTGCTAAGAGCAATAATTTCTTCAGCAACTGCATCCCACCTGCTGCAGACTTCACGGTATCTAGAGATCTACTGTTGCAAATGGGTCACTTGGAAGATGAAAATTAAGGGCTGTAAACACAACGTGATACAAACAGTGCAGAGGCAAAATAGGTAGTTGTCTGCATATATGCAGTATCTTTTGTCTTTTATACCTTAAGGTGCTTGGTTTATAACAGCAAATATTTCAGGTCTATTATATCTAAAAACATACTATTGATATCTACTGAGGGAGGGGAGATTGTATCACTACACATTAGTTTTATTATGAGATTGGCTCTATTTAAAAAAAAAAATTATTAGGGCTTTTGTTTTGTTTGTTTGTTACTATATAAGTAAAAAACCGGATTAGTCAAATCTATGCACCTACTTGGTGTTTTAAGCCTACCATGTTAGTATTTAGAACAATAACGCTGTGATGATCTGTGCATTGCAATCATCCGGTGAAAGGTGTGACAGCACCTTTCGCTGGATTATCTCAATGGGCTTTCAAAAATAGGACCTTCTTCATGCTTCATAGAGGTGGAAGTAGAGGCCCAGGGAGGTTAAGTGATTTGCCCAAGGTCACACACAGAGTGTGTGGCAAAAACAGGACTGGAATTGAGATCTCCTGGTTCCTAGCCCTTGTGACTAGCCAGTGCTGCTTTGAATTGCTTTTTAGAAAACAGTGTATAAGGAGTTTTTTAAAAAATCACCTTTTAGGAACCAGTCTCCTTCTCTGACTGAGTTTTTCCAGCTTTATACAAGGCTTGGTTTGGGGGATGGACCAAGGTGTAGACTAGTATTTATATTATTAATTAATAATTCGTCTAGCATCACAGGTCTACATGGTGCTTTTCAGAACATCAAGGAAGATATGCTCCCTGCTACAAAGAGTTTTCAATGGTCCTCCAAACACTTATGGATGTGAGTAAACTTACTCATACAAGTAGGACAATGTCGGTGAAATCACTGGGATTACTTGTGTGAGTGAAGGTACGCACATAAATACTTGCAGGATCTGGCCCTAAGAGTGACAAGAGACGACACCAGAGAACAGTATAGGGAAGGCAGGATGTGGAGTCAAGGTGGGAAGGAACTGAAGTAGGACAGAGGGTACCTGAGAGATTAGAAGGCCTTGTCTGTTTAGGCACATATAGCCTATCTGTGACTGCTAGCAGCAAATATCTCCAATAGCTGGTGATGGGACACTAGATGGGGAGGGGTCTGAGTTACTACAGAGAATTCTTTCCCAGGTGTCTGCCGGGTGGGTCTTGCCCACATGCTCAGGG
>NW_020667275.1:0-1316 GCF_002925995.2 Terrapene triunguis | reverse complement strand
CCAGCATTCACACCACATGCTGGTGTGCAATAGCCAGGGCACCATGCAGGCCCTGGGGGATTCTTTTGAATAAATAGTCTTGTCCCTTAAAAGTAAATGCAAAGTGGGGCCAAGTGTCGGGATGAAATGGGATGGTGAAAAAACAATTTGCCAAATCTATGACAGAGAACCATTTAGGGTCCTCCTGTGTTCTTGCCGCTACTTGAGGTAGATCTGATACCAGTGGCGCCATGCGGGGGTAGCTTTATTAATTTGTCTAAAATCCACTGTCAATTTCCAATCTCTTGAAGCTTTTAGTATGAGCCAAGTTGGGCTATTGTATGTGGAATTCCCCTTTTCAATCACTCCCTGTTATACTAGTGATTCAACTATTTTTTTAATTCCTGCCTCTGCTCGCACAGGATATTTATACTGTCTCTGTGGTGGCAGTTCATCCCCCACAATTTTAACACATGCTTTGATTTTTTCCACATTCTGCTTTATTCTTACTCCATACATCGGGAAACTCCTTTACCCACACATCCTGTTGATCCAGTGTAATCACCTCCACTGCTTCTGCAGCACATATTCTTGGAATGTACCCTACTGTCGGAGTGCCTTCCATCCAGCCGTGCACACGCCACAGAACTCCATTAGTTATATCCAAAACCAACCCATTTCTCTTCAGAAAAGGAGTCTCTAATATTACTGGCTCAGCTGCCTGGTTTATCTGAAGCATTTGTTCTTTACAACAAAAATCCCCCACTCTCTCCTGGGGTATAGCTATCTCTACTGAATGAGACATCTTTCCTGTCACTCCTTCCCCAATAAAGGATGTTGCTGTTCAGATCTGAGACACACACTGAGTCAAATCACAACTTCTATTTACAATATTTACACCAGCCCCACTAGCCAATAGGGCATCTTTGGGTCCATTATCTCCCACAATGACTGTTGTGCTAGGCCTTCCATTCAAGTCCCATCTTAATCTAGTTACCATCTCCCACTCCTGGGGACCCATTTCCCATGGAAGCAACTTGTCATCAGGGCTTCCCTACTGAGCAGGATTCTGTGAACCCTGAGCGTGCACAGCGGCAAGTTTTTATTGCTCCTTAGACATTTTCTTTCCCATTCTTTGCATTTATTTGATCAATTCATCAGGATGTCTCTAGTTTCACCTATCCATATTTACTCCTCTCAATTTCAGATATCTCCAAGCAATATTCCGAATCACATCTAATCCATTCTGGGACTCATTTTGATGATTCTACTGTTGAGTCTGAACTTTTCATGAGCTTAAACTTAACCCAGACTTGATGTCTCTGTCTGAACTTTTA
>NW_020667274.1:0-2074 GCF_002925995.2 Terrapene triunguis | reverse complement strand
TTATAAAGCAACGGGAACAGCAGGTGGCAACTACCCACGGCAGGTGTAGGATTTATTTTTATTTTTATTTTTTTTTTAAAGGAGGAGCTTGTGAAGCAGAGAATTATCTTCTTAAGTTTTTGGTTTTGCTTCAGGGTCAGAGTTCCTTGTTTTACCTTAGTATTTATTGTGCTACGACAGGGCTGTAATTTTATGTATTGTTATAAAACCAAAAGCTGAATTTAGAACAGAATTGCAATGTACGTTCCTGACAAACTGTGGAACCTACTTAAGAATTACTGTCAATGGGGCACTGTGTGCCAGGATACTAGAGTTTGACTCTATGCTTCTCAAATACATTGTGGGCTTGATCCTCAGCTCCAGACACGCTCCTCTAAGTCATTCAGCCGAGAGGAGAAAGGGGACTTTAGGGCATCTTTATATCCTCTGATACTGGGGAGCAAGTTACGGCAGCCACTTGTGCCAGCCATTATGTGAATTGAGGATTACTGGAATGCAGTAGCAAAGCCCCAAACATTTCCTATATTTGAGACTGTGAGGGAGGTGGTAAGAATCAGCACAGAAAGCTCTACATCGCCCCAGGATTCCCACACGCTGGGTGGAGTGGATCCTCCACTAGTTGGTTAAGCATCTTTACAAAGGGGCCATGGTGAGGCCCAGGATCTTGGCTTGTGTGTTCAGAATTGAAATCACAGGTTAAAGACAAATCTAGGAAGCCTGAATTTAACCAGCCCTTTAGCAGGAGGAGATCTCAAGGTCTCATCAACCCTGGCACCATTTCAAGGACTGTACTGCCAAAAAAGAATTAACTGCTCATTCACACCGTTTCCATAATGTTTGCTACAAATACCCACCCCCAACATCATGAGCTCTGATACACCATTCATTTAGAGAGAATTCCATTGAACTTGAAGTTACAATTGCATAAAACCAGAATAAGTGAAAGGAGAATCACGCTCTGTGTGTCTTTTCTTTTCACATAGTTTCTCTCAGTCAATTACTAGGCTAGATTCTAATCTAGGAATGATGTAAATCCAATTAAATTACTCCAGATTACATTGGTGTAAATTAGAACAGAATCTGGTCCATTGTGGTAGGACAACCTCAGTAACAGTTTCAGAGTAGCAGCCGTGTTAGTCTGTATCCGCAAAAAGAACAGGAGTACTTGTAACAGTGTCCTACCACAGCAATGTTGTTAGTGTTATTTTGGAACAGACATGAAACAGCTAGTGGTGTTTCATTCTCATTTCAACAGATCCAGGTTTAGGAATTGGTGGAGGAGAACTATCCTTATCTTGGCATAGCACGCTTGCCGCATCTTTCGAGATTGTGCATTGTGGAACCAGGTATCATAACCAGTAGTATAAGCAGCTTCACAGTTATTATTAACACAGCAGCAAAAGCATATATGGTGCATTGCAGACAAAAACAGTCTTTGTCCCAAAGAGCCTGCTGTCTAAATAGATAATGAAGAGACAAGAGATGGGAAATGGAATGAACCCAAAGCATAAGATGTGCAGCAAGCTGCTTATTAGTGATGAGTTTTTGGTTTTGATATTTTTTTCATTTATTCTTTTTAAAAGAGAGACAGTGTCTAGAGTTTTATGCTTCCCTGTAAGAAATGTGTTTTAAAGGAAAACACAGGACATATGGCAGACAGACTCAGGGAGAACAAGCCACTTATCACAATTCATATAGAAACAGAAAGATACAAAAATCCTCCTCCTTTGGGAAACTCAGTTGGTCCAAATCAAAGTACAGAGTGAGAAGAGATGAAATAGTGAGGTAGACTCATAAAACAATGTTCTGCCTCATGTTTCTCAGGAAACCTAGCAGCTCCCATGCATCCTCTACTGATCGCAAGCACCATGTAAAATGTGCCTTGCATATTCTGGCCTGTGCTGTTTCTTTCTATAGACTGTATACTAACTATACCTTAAGTAAACTGCAGCAACGTACTCCCTCAGAGACACTTCTGACTCGGTCTTGGTTTCCAGTACAATTCTGTTTGATCTTTATTTAAACAGAAGTCTCTACCCATACAATCACATTTTGCTGGTCTCCTAGAGTAGTC
>NW_020667273.1:0-1812 GCF_002925995.2 Terrapene triunguis | reverse complement strand
ACAAAGGGGGCTGGTTTGCATCAAGAAGAAACACTCACAACCATCACCCCGTAACCTAGCCAGTCATGACACTGGTTGTCAAAGCCTCTCTGATGCGCAGCACGCCTACCTGTGCTCTTCTAATCACCCTGGTGTCTGGCTGTTCAAAATTGGCAGCCAGGCGATTTGCCTCAACCTCCCACCCCACCATAAACGTCTCCCCCTTACTCTCACAAATATTATGGAGCACACAGAAAGCAGTAATAACAATGGGAATATTGGTTGCACTGAGGTCTAACTTAGTCAGAAAACAGCGCCAGCGAGCTTTTAAACATCCAAAGGCACATTCTACCACCATTCTGCACTTGTTCAGCCTATAGTTGAACTGCTCCTTACTACTGTTCAGGCTGCCTGTGTATGGCTTCATGAGCCATGGAAGCAAGGGGTAGGCTGGGCCTCCAAGGATAACTATTGGCATTTCAACATCCCCAACATTACTTTTCTGGTCTGGGAAGTAAGTCCCTTCTTGCAGCTGCTCAAACTGCCAGGAGTTCCTAAAGATGCAAGTGTCATGCACCTTTTCCCGGCCATCCCACGTTGATGTCGGTGAAACGTCCCTTGTGATCCACCAGTGCTTGCAGCACCATTGAGAAGTACCCTTTGTGGTTTACGTACTGGTTGGCAAGGTGGTCTGGTGCCAAGATAGGGATATGCGTTCTGTCTATCACCCCACCACAGTTAGGGAATCCCATTGCAACAAAGCCATCCACTATGCCCTGCACATTTCCCAGAATCGCTGCCCTTGATAGCAGAACGTCAGTGACTGCACTGGCTACTTGAATCACAGCAGTCCCCACAGTAGATTTGCCCACTCCAAATTGATTGCCGACTGACCGGTAGCAGTCAGGAGTTGCAAGCTTCCACAGGGCTATCGCCACTCGCTTCTCAACTGTCAGGGCAGCTCTCATCTTGGTATTCTGGCGCTTCAGGGCAGGGGAAAGCAACTCACAGAATTCCAGGAAAGTGGCCTTACACATGCGAAAGTTTCGCAGCCACTGGGAATCATCCCATACCTGCAACACTATGTGGTCCCACCAGTCTGTGCTTGTTTGCCGGGCCCAGAATCAGCGTTCCACTGTATCAACCAGCCCCACTCCCGCCATGATGTCCCAATTGCCACATCCCATGCTTTCAGGAACGTCTGTGTCCATGTCCTCCTCACAGTCGTCCTCGTGCTGCCGTCTCTTAGCCAGGCTCTGTCTTTTTTGCCTCTGTCTTCACAAACAAGGTCAGCTCCCAGACCGCTGCACTGGGCAGCACAATATGGGGAGAAGGTGACCAGCCCTCTGTGGAGAAAGAAGTGGTTCGGGACTATTTAGAAAAACTGGACATGCACAAGTCCATGGGGCCGGATGCGCTGCATCCGAGGGTGCTAAAGGAGTTGGCGGATGAGATTGCAGAGCCATTAGCCATTATTTTTGAAAATTCATGGCGATCGGGGGAGGTCCCGGATGACTGGAAAAAGGCTAATGTAGTGCCCATCTTTAAAAAAGGGAAGAAGGAGGATCCGGGGAACTACAGGCCAGTCAGCCTCACCTCAGTCCCTGGAAAAATCATGGAGCAGGTCCTCAAGGAATCAATTCTGAAGCACTTAGAGGAGAGGAAAGTGATCAGGAACAGTCAGCATGGATTCACCAAGGGGAAGTCATGCCTGACTAACCTATTTGCCTTCTATGATGAGATAACTGGCTCTGTGGATGAGGGGAAAGCAGTGGATGTGTTATTCCTTGACTTTAGCAAAGCTTTTGATACGGTCTCCCACAGTATTCTTGC
>NW_020667272.1:0-1092 GCF_002925995.2 Terrapene triunguis | reverse complement strand
ACACAGATTACAGAAAGCCCTTCCCTGCTGTCCTGCGTTCCCTCTAAGCTGTGCAGCCGCATGGCCACCCAAGAGCCAATCAAATGCCGGGCACTTGATTAGCAGATCCGCGCATATCCCGCGACATGTGTTCAGGTGCTTCTCCCCATGGGTGGCAATAAGCTGTTGGGGGAGGCTAGCCCCCAACTTCTCCCCCTCTGCCCGAGGCCCCGCCCCTCCCCTTCCCCACCGGAGCCCGGAGCGCACACACACCCCACAGCCCCACCGTGTGCCCTCAGCCCCAGAGCACTGGGTGGGCAGCGTGGTCCTAGCACCAGGCAGGCGGATGGATGGGCAACACGACGTGGCCCCAGCCCCAGCACCACCAGCCCTGGGCCTTGTGCGCACCAGCCCCAGCCTGCCCCAGCCTCTTGGTCACAGAAGAGCAGGAAGGGAACTGGAAGCAGGCAGGTCGGGGTGTGGGGGCAGAGTGTGGGCAGGGCCATGCAAGACTGTTTGGGGAGGCACAGCCTTCCCCTGCCTATGCTACCTGCCGCCCATGGTCCTCCCCCCGCTGCTCTGCAGCTGCATTGCTCCTGCCCTCTGCCTTGGAGCCCCTGGCCAGCTGCTCCTGGGACCCTCCTGCTTGCTATGCAGAGCAGGGGGAGGGGGGAAGTTGATGTCAGGGTGTCCCCCTCCCCCTGCCTCCCCCCGCCCATGTACCCCATCTCTGCAGAGCAGGGGAGGGAGGACAGGGCTCAGGAGCAAGATGGAGCTGCTGGTGGCTGCTGCTGTCTGAATGAGCCTACTGGTGAATGACGCTGTGCTTAAAGAGACAGTGCACGGTCTGTCATAGACTTCCCCAGCAGCCAGCACACACACACACACTCTGTGTCTGTCTCTCTCACACAAACATATACACACACTCTGTCTGTTTCACACACATATATACAAACACTGTCCCTGTCTCTCTCTCTCTCTCTCTCTCACACACACACACACACACACACACACACACACTGTCTCTGTCTCACACACACATACACAAACACACCCTCTGTCTCTGACACACACACACAGTCTCTGATACACACACACACTCTGTCTCTTTCA
>NW_020667271.1:0-1190 GCF_002925995.2 Terrapene triunguis | reverse complement strand
TATTATCTACACATTATCTACACAAGGTCGCAACAACTTCTCACACAATTCTTTCCCACTCGCCTCACACATTCCTCGCTTCTACAAATCTCGCGTTATTAGGGTTACAGTTAGCCTGACTCTTGCTAACGAACTGTCATGCATTGCATCCCCTTCCTGTCAGTTCTTTCTCTGCTTCCACAATGGTTAATGGTCAGTTTAAACTAACACAGCTTCTCATAAATAAAAACATGAAACTTTTTACACACATAGACTAAGGCCAAAGTCTCCTTCTCTGTCTGAGTGTATTGACATTCAGTTTTTGTTAATGACTGTGGTAAACTCCTGGTCTCTCATGGCCTTCAAACAACCCCCCAAAACTCTCCAAGCTCATCATTAGAAGCAAGTTCACACAGACCAGGACACACAAACTCAAAACTGGCACCAGACCCTGCCAGTGCAAATCCCAACACAGAGGTGATGTGTGCTCTGCCAGGAGCTCTGCTCAGGGGGGCCTGTCTCCCCCTGCCTGTGCCTGGGCTTGTCATTAGACCAGTGCAAACACTCCCCGACCAGAACTCACCGTAGATGCTGGTGGGAGTAACTATATCCACTCTGCACCAGTGCCCAGGGGAAGGCAGTGGAGAATCAGGGCACAGTGAATGGAGAGTGTCATTCTGCACCAGCTGAGTGACAAGCACACTCCTCTCAGAACCAGGCAGAAGCTAGTGTGGGAGCTGAGCCTGCCACTCTATTGAAATGTGGCTCTGAGTGCACTGACAGGGTCAGCCCAGCATGTGGGTGGGGCTGTCACATTAACCATGGATCTGGAACCATGTGATGCTCCCAGTTCTCACAGTGACAGGTGCTACGTACAAATGGGTGTGTGTGTCTAGAGAGTGAGTGGTTCTCACAGTGCCTCCCTACCCCCTGCCCACTGTAATACCATTTCTATCTCCCCAGGCCTGCCTGAAGGCTGCCCAGGAGAGCACCCAGACAGGGCTGAGCTGTGGCAAGGCCGCCATTGTCAACATCTCCAGTTGTTTTGCCTCCATTAAGAAAATCCCTCTCTGGCACTCAGTGCAGGCCGTATCCTATCATTGCAGCAAGGCAGGGGACCGTGACAGACTTGTCCCCAATAGGAATGCAGCTATGTGTCATAGCATGGCTGTAGTGTAAGTGACAAGGTGCAGTAGTTCTGGAGGCCACAG
>NW_020667270.1:0-1354 GCF_002925995.2 Terrapene triunguis | reverse complement strand
ATTAAAACATCAATTTTCTGTGAAAAGCAGATATTTTTCATGACAAAAATTGTTTTCTTGAAAACCCATTTGTCTACTGAAAAATAAGTTTAGATGGAAAAATTTTAAGCCCTAAAAGTAAGCAAGTTACTTCATGGGGGTATTTAATATAGCTGGTGATAAATTTTCTGACAGATTGTTTTTTCATTGGAAAATAGTGATTCATCGAAAGCAAAACATTTTGCAGAAACATAAAATCATAGGAATGTAGGGTTGGAAGGGACCTTCAGAGGCCATCTAATCCAGCCCCCTGTGCTGAGGCAGGACCAAGTAAACCTAAACCATCCCTGGCAGGTGTTTGTCTAACCTGTTCTTAAAAACCTGCAATGATAGGGATTCCACAACCTCCTTTGATAACCTATTCCAGTACTTTAACAATTGTAACTTTTTGCCTGATTTAGACTGCAAATTGCATGAGTTACTAACCACAGTTCCTTTACTCAGGCAGCTACATAAGATTATAATTAAAGATGAGATTGGTGAGACACACATAGAAACATAAAATCTTTATTAGTACTTAGATACAAACAAGTTGCATTGGAGTTACAGACAAGTAAGAAGAACAAGATAAATACAGCACAATACTACCTGTATTGCACACATTTGTAACCTTATGGGGACCATCAGAAGTGAAGATGAAGACAAAATTTCCTATGAAACAGAACATCCAGCTCCCACCCAACCCTAGTAGTTAGCAATGATGAGTGGATGGGGAAGTGTCAGAAAGTTTAGTGTGATCTCCCAAAGGTTTAGCTTCTTCTCTGATCTTTAACAGAACTGCAGCTCCCTTAAGGTCTGCACAACTGGATTGGGAAGTTTACTCCAGTAGGCTTTCTTTCAAGGTTTCTGGTACTTCCCTCTTTTTGTCAGCATCAGAAATATTAGAAGAGATGATTATATGTGCTTCCATTTCATTCTGAATAGGAACCAGAGTTCAAAAGTGCATAAAATAAAGGAATGAGGGCAATTGACCAACTTTTAAAAATAGCCTACCCAGGTGATGGAAAAGTGGCTTGAGGGCTGCATTCATTGGATTTGTTTATATTCTTTATTTACTGCAGGGACTGGGTTTTGTCTATGTGTGGGAGAGTAATGAAAGCCATTAGTAGAACAAACACATTGTACAAAGTACAACTCAAATGCGTATCCAATTTTCTGTCTCAATACACATCAAATTAATTTAAATATGTTCTTTTTATTAAAGTACACATTTTCTTGGTACATATTGAGAGGAATAAAGTTGGCAATATGTCATAATAGAGAGCTATCTAATCTGCTGGTCATGTGGATGTACAAGACAGAGCAGATGAATAAT
>NW_020667269.1:0-1742 GCF_002925995.2 Terrapene triunguis | reverse complement strand
ACAGCCCAGCTCCCTGCCCTCCCCTCTCCCCCGATGTGCCCCCTGCCAGCCCAGCTCCCTGCCCGCCCCTCTCCCCCGATGTGCCTCCTGCCCCGTGACAGTCCAGCTCCCTGCCCGCCCCTGATGTGCCCCTGGCCCCTGGGCACATCATATGGGGGAGCTGGGCCCTCAGCAACTCCAACACATGCAGGGAAAACCCGGGGAAATGACACCCCTGCTGGCCTTGGCTAGGACTGTGATGAGTCGCCCTGCTGGGGCGCTTGGCAACTCCCAGCAGCAGATTTACCGGGGACAAAGGGAAATCCCAGTCCCATTTCCTGCCTGCCCCAGCCCCCTGCTGCCCTGGCACCCCACCGTCCCAGCCCCACTCCCCAGCTACTCCAGTCACCCACCCACCCTAGCACCCAACCACACCCCAGGCCTGGCACCCCAACACCTCCCCCTCCCCAATGCCCCCGGGAAATGGCCAGACGCCTCAATGCCATGGCACCCAGCAGTCCTGCCCGGCTTCTCAGCAGAGCAGGTCTCGGTTAGGTGGCCACTCCCGGGGGCAGAGGGCACTGCCCAGTGAGGGCCGTGCTGGCCAGCTCTCCAGGGTGCTCCAGGTGTGGGACAGCTACTCACACTGGTGCCCGACTTCATGGGGTTGCCGAGGTCACAGATCACCATGCGGGTCCGGTTCACCGACTCGTAGGCACAATTCAGGTTGGTGAAGTTCTGCGGGGGAGGGGAAGGAAGCTGGGATCAGAGCAGGGCTGCATGGGGAGGGGGTCTGCACGGGAGTGGGACTGGAGGGAAGAGGAGATACTGGGCCCTCTACCCGTACCACCCTGCTGTGGGGAGCGGGGGCACCCCTGAGCTCCCCTGCAGGAGTCCCGTCCCCAGGGGTCCCCTTACAGCAGGCAGCACACGCCTGGCCACCCTGTTCCGGGGGCTCAGACCAGCACCGCGGGGCCCATGCCAAGGAGCCGCAGCCCCAAGCCAGGGACTTGGGCCCCACGGCACTGCGAGGGAGCAGCCAGGAGCAATGTCCCTGGAGCCTGCATCACTCCCAGAGCAGAGGGCCTTGCCCAGCTGTGAGCCAGGTGGTTCGCGGGGTGTCTCTGCCACCTACCCCATGGTTGCGGATCACCCCGGAGTAGTCGGCCTCAGTGGGCAGGATGACGTAGAGCTCAGCTTCGTAGGCGCCACCCTCCCCGCGGTTGCGGGCGTTGAAGGTCAGGTTCAGGGCGTTCTTGTCCCCCAGGTACACCACGCTGTGCTCCCTGCAGGGCACAACGGGCATGAGGACCGGCCTTGGCGCTGCCCACAAGTGGAGACACGGCCCCTCCCGCCCCGGCATGACACGGCCAGGACTCGCCTGCAGGTCACAGCCAGACGAGGGGCTCCGGCCAGTCTACCTGCTGCCTGCCCAGCGCCGCCCAGCCAGAGCCCCCATTCCCCAGCTCGTGGGGGGTGGCCCTGCTGTTCTCACGGCTGTGCCAGCGCTGCTTGTGCTCCGCCCAGCTCTGCTTACACTCAGCGCCAGGCTAAGGGCTTCCATATGCGGGCGCAGCTGCTTTGCGTTAGGCCATGTGTGTGGGGGAGGGGGAGTCACGTCGCCCACGCAGCTGGGGGACTGCAACGGGCTTCCTCCAGGCCGGGCTCAGAGCTCTGCGAGGGAGGGGCTGGCATCAGCTCCTGCCCTCCTCTCAGCACATCTGGGCCTTGCCAGGAGGAGGGGGAGCACCACACCAGACCCA
>NW_020667268.1:0-3293 GCF_002925995.2 Terrapene triunguis | reverse complement strand
TGTTCTACTGTACAACCATTATTAAACAGCACAGCTATTCCTCTGCTTACTAGTGAGAGCTGAGGCTGTGTGGTCTGGTCTGGTCATTCTAGATAGGGTGGAGGGATAGCTCAGTGTTTGAGCATTGGCCTGCTAAACCCAAGGTTTGTGAGTTCAATCCTTGAGGGGGCCACTTAGGGATCTGGGGCAAAATCAGTACTTGGTCTTGCTAGTGAAGGCAGGGGGCTGGACTCCATGACCTTTCAGGGTCTCTTCCAGCTCTATGAGATAGGTATAGCTCCATTTACTTTATTATTAATAATTAATTAATATTAATGTGGACTGAAAACCAGGATTTCTGGTTTCTGACCCAGACTCTGCCACTGATTTTCAAATATGCCTATGTGATTTGGGAGCCTCAATTCCACGAGACTTAGGTTCCTGCGTTACTTAGGCCCCGCTCCTCAAAGGGCTTTAGGCACCTTTCTCTCATGGACATCTATGGGATTTAGGTGCCTAAATACCTTTAAGGATCTGGGCTTTAATCTCTGTATGGCTGTGTTTAGCCATTTGTAAAGCAGCTTACCTAGCTCACAGGGGCCGTTAGCGACACCCTTGATTGATACCTGTAAGGTGCTTTGAGATCTGTGGTTCAAAAGTGCTATGTAAGTGCAAATTAATATTTCAAATGTAACTCTGCCTGTGGCATAGCGTCCTGCCCATCATTAATCCTGGGAGGGGCACGCTGATCTCAATGACACAACTTTCCTGAGTTTCCTTGTGTGCTCCTTCTGTCCTAACCATCTGGAGCCCACAGTGGCTCAAATCCCAGAAGAGCCCCTACTTACGTGATGGCCGCCATCTTGGGTGACACACCAGGGACATCCAGAGCTAAAAAGGTGAGCTGCTATTGGGGCCTGCAACAACTCATATCCTCTGTGGATGGGTACTGAGGGGGACTCACCGGTGGGCCATGCTTACAGGATTGAACTCCTAATTAAGATATTCCCTTTTATCACTGCCAACTCTCATATAAAAAAAAACTATTCAGTGGAAACTCCAAACACACATTTTAATATAATTAGTGAATAGAACAAACAGGCCAGAGAAATTCAGAGAGAAGTGACCATTCTTCAGATGATGACAGAAACAGGGTGGCCTCCAAAATATGCAACACATCCCCTTTTCACCCCTGGGACACAGGTTTTGCAGCTTAGGAGTTGCAGAATAGTTTCTGGCTGAGCTCAAAAATTGGAAATAAAATAAATGAATGGCACTGGTGCCTTTTCAGATGCTCAGGACCATTCCTTCCCTGAATTAAACAAAGGGAAGATTTAAAATCATTGGGCAAAAAAGGCAAGCCGTCACACTGCTGATTAAGGAGGAACAAAACCGACATATTTTGTAAGAAAGAGATTATATTGCTCATTAAATTTTTCAGATTTTGTTAAAGTACAGACCATTGTAGAAATAAGACAATTAGTGGGAACATATGAATAGAAGATCTTCTTCCCAATTGTAAAACACTAATGAGAAGCAGCAGAGAAGCAATGTAATGAGCTTGTGTGTGTGCGTGTGTGTGCATGTGCTGCTAGAGCACCTTTCGTTCTCGGATCTCAAAGCACTGCATGGCCATTAATGAATGTGTACGTTTTATTTGCTTACACTATAAAATGCACCTACATCTGTGTCAAGGTGTAAGCACTGAGCTGGGACTCGGGAGACCTGGCTTTCGTTTCCGCATCTGCCACAGCCACCCTTGAGCAAGTCATCCAGGCTGGGATTTAGTGATCCAAGGACATCATGACCTCACTGGAGAGGTCCTGATTCTGAAAAGCTGAACTGACATAAATAGTCTGAACTTGGCACCCAACTCCCACTGAAATTAAAGTCCTTAACTCTCTTAGGCTTCTCTGAAATTCCAGGCTGAGGCCTTGTCTACTCGGTGGCTCAATGCGCTCTACAGGGAGGGAGTGTGTGATTTTTAATGCGCACTAATGGGCTGCACATTAATTGTCCGTGTAAACCCTGCTGGTGCACACAAAGTTTCCCTGGTATGCATGAATGGAGAGCTATTTGAAACTGTACTATGTTAACACACACCAGGGAACCTTTAATGTGCACCAGCAGGGTCAACACCGACCAATTACTGCGCAACACTTTAGTGCGCTTTAGAAATTACTCCCCCATAGAGTGCATTAGCCCATTGTGTAGATAAGCTCTGACTCCATCCCCTCTCTGTGAAATAGGGATGATGATCCTTCCTTCTTCCCACCCTTTGTCTTTCTTGTCCATTTATATTATGAGTTCTTCAGGGCAGGCACTGTCACCAGTACTAAATTCCCTTGCCTGCTCGGCCCTACAGCACACAGTCTCTCACCTGATCTCCTTTTGTGCTCTCCTACTTCCCCTCGGAATTGCCAGCCCTTCATCTTCCTCTTTCTCAGGCATCTCTATCCCTTCCCCCCATGCTGCCCATCACCACCGTGCACAATCACGTATTCCATATACATTTTCAAATCACAGACATGTTGTCCCCTGGCGCAGTACTTTGAAACATGCCCTAAATAACTCATCCAATGTCTGACTTACAGGACAATCCATCATTTTCACAGTGTGGCTTGTCCCTGGTGGGGTATGGGACACTTCTTCAGCACAGCCAGTTTTTGGTATAATCAGTAAGAGCCCTCTAGAAAACATGCAGGGATGGTGCAGGGATGTTCAGAGCTTTTCTTCCATTGTTAAGCTACCAGCGTGTTTGCTAAAGACAGGGTTTCTTTTAAAAAAGCATAATCCAGGGTAAATGAGCTGAGAGAGTCGCCGGAAACAAGGAAGGGCAAAATGAATGTATACAAATAAGCAGAAAGAGGGACACTTCCCTCCATCTACATATCTGTAGTTCTCCATTCATACATATGGCTCCATTCAACATCTTCATCGATGATTTAGATAATGGCATAGAGAGTACACGTATAAAGTTTGCGGACAATACCAAAGTGGTAGGGGTTGCAGCAAGTGCTTTGGTGGGCGTGATTAGAATTCAAAATGATCTTGGCAACCTGAAGAAATGGTCTGAAAAAATTGGATGAAATTCAATAGGGACAAATGCAAAGTACTATACTTAGGAAGGAATAATCAATTGCCTAAATACAAAATGGGAAATGACTGCCTAGGAAGGAGTACTGCAGAAAGGGATCTGGGGTTATACTGGCTCACAAAAAAAATACGCATCAACAATGTACTACGGTCAACATTTGATACGGTCTTGCATGATATTCTTATCGACAAACTAGGCAAATACAATTTAGATGGGG
>NW_020667267.1:0-2029 GCF_002925995.2 Terrapene triunguis | reverse complement strand
CCTGAGTTGATTGTGTCTAGTTTGCATATCAATTCCAGCTCAGCAGTCTCTCCTTGGAGTCTGTTTTTGAAGTTTTTCTGTTTTAAGATAGCCACCCGCAGGTCTGTCATAGAATGGCCAGACAGGTTAAAGTGTTCTCCCATTGGTTTTTGAGTATTATGATTCCTGATGTCAGATTTGTGTCCATTAATTCTTTTGAGTAGAGACTGTCCGGTTTGGCCAATGTACATGGCAGAGGGGCATTGCTGGCACATGATGGCATATATCACATTGGTAGATGTGCAGGTGAACGAGCCCCTGATGGTATGGCTGATACTGACACATGGAGAGAAGGGAGTTACTTCGCAAGTGGAGAACCAGTGTTGACAGGGCCAATTCTATGCATCTGAAGAAGTGAGGTTTTTACCCACGAAAGCTTATGCTCTAATAAATTTGTTAGTCTCTAAGGTGCCACAAGTACTCCTGTTCTTTTTGCGGATACAGACTAACACGGCTGCTACTCTGAAACCTATATAATGCCTGCATCTGTAACTTTCACTCTATGCATCCGAAGAAGTGAGGTTTTTACCCACGAAAGCTTATGCCCAAATAAATCTGTTAGTCGTTAAGGTGCCATCAGACTCCTTGTTGTTTTTGCACCTTTAGACGTCGGGTATTGTTGGTCTCTGTTCATGTGAGAAGGACCAGGGAAGTGAGAGGGTGAAGGAATAAACCCCCTAACATTACATATAGATCAGCCCGTAGAATTTAGTCTCCTATGCTGCACAAAACACTCACAAATTTTTTTTTAATTGTTTGGGATAATTAGAACAAACACCATCTTTAAAATTAATAAGATGTTTCAGGTACTACATGAGCTCCTGACTCCCCTATTTGTGGTTTCATAAACATATGTTCCTTTTCACAAAAGTTTCTCTCTTCCTTGATGTTGCGTGAAAGCCTCACAGAAACAACAGAGTCTTGATTCTGTAATGGCTTATGCACGTATTTAAGTTTTTGCAGGATTGACATCTTAATCCTGCAACTGGATCTGAGGAGGCAGACCCCAACACCTATGTAGAGACCCACAGAAATCAACAGTTGCACAGATCCAGCTGCAGAATCAGGGATAAACACTACTGGGACTGATCATGAGTAAAGTTATATGCATGCTTGAGTGTTTGCAGAATTAATTAAACCCAATCCCAAGCAACACAAGCTAAACTGAAAAGAGCCATTTCTTTACACCAGAAAAAGATAACCTCCTGTGTGGACAATACCAGTAGATCTATATTGGTTTATATGCACACTTTAGCTTACACCAGTATAACTTTCCCATGTAGACAAGTCTTAAGACTTCACAAGGAAAGTGAGAAACTTATGCCTGCCCCTCCCCCCTGCAATCAGAGCCATATAAGCAAATCCCTACACCTGGAAATGGCTCTGCACAGGCACAGAGCTCACTTGCACGAATCTGATTGTAAGATCAAGGCTAAACGACTGTCAAAGCCCAAGAAAAACTGAAAGACGAGATCTCTCCCCGACCCAGCTCCCTTTCAGTTGCAGTAATACTGGTGGGGTACTTACAACAACAGCAGCAGGTAAAGTATTTTCAGACCAGAAGTATCGTTTCAAATTGATGGTCCCTCTAAAAAGAAACCAACTGGACTCAAAGCCCAGCTCGGAGCCCCTTAGGCCGTCACACGTAGGGCCAAGGTGGAGGCCGCCGCCGCTGCTTCCACCCCCAGGGCAGAGCTACAGGGCGCATGAGTCCGCAGGGGCTCCCCAGACACCGCTGTCAGAGACTCGGGAGCGGAGCAGGGCGCCTCGGACCCCCAGGGCCAGCGGTGCAGCCAGGCCCCCGCTTATGTAACGGCTTGGGAGGCGGGCCCCTGCGCGGCCCAGAGCCGCCTCCTCGCCCTTACCTCGCTAGCCGTGCCCGGCTCCCGCTCCGTGGCCATGGCTGGTCGGGAAGGGAAACAGCACCACACGCCACCTACCCACTCTCCCCAAACCAGCTCCCGAGTCCGACCAGCCGACGACGCCCGCA
>NW_020667266.1:0-1482 GCF_002925995.2 Terrapene triunguis | reverse complement strand
CTGCTGTACCCCGCTGGAGGGCATGAGCTCTGCTGTGTGTGTGTGTGCGCGCTTGTGCGCCCGTGTGCTGTGTGTGTGAGAGAGACAGAGAGGGACGCTAAGGGCTGCTTCACCCCCCAGAGTGACTCTACTCCCTCTGGTGAGCAGGCGCTGGCAAGCGAGGGCCTGTGGCAAAGCGGGGACTGCCTAGGCCGAGCACTGCCGCCTCTGCACTGTGGGCCTGGCAGCTGCTTAATGATTGGTCGTTACTTTCCCGGACAGAACAGGAACACGCCCAGGGAGTGGAACCGGCGGCAGAGGCTCAGGCTGCAGGAGGGAGCCACCATTGCACACCTAGGCCAGGCGGCTAGTGGACAAACTGGGGTGTGCAACCCCGGTCTCTCTCAGAGCGCTTGCCCATGGCTCGGCCTGGCTGGCACACAGGGGGCTGCCCCGAGGATGGACGCCCCAGACCCGCTAAGGGATTGACTTTGGGGATCGGGCTGCCGTAGATCTCACAGAGAGAAGGGAGCATCTAGACTCAGTGCAGCGGGATATCCCAGAATGCACTGCCCACTCCTGCTCATTGCCCGTTGTGCTGGGTGCTGTGTACGACACGTGCCCATCTCCAGGGCACCGGGGGTGGGCGGGGGGTTGGAGCGGTAGCGACGCCCGCTTACAGAGCTGGGGGTCCCACGTTCAGTCCGCTGCAAGGGGGCGGGGGGTACCTCTGTTTCCTCTGCTTCAGCTTCTCTTCCTGGATCTTCGCCATCAGCTCCTCGATGTTCTGCTTCCGCTCCTGGGACAGCGTCTGCTGCCTGCACGGGGCGAACAAGGGCGGCCCAGCCGGTGAGCCCGGGCGGCCTGACTCCCAGACGAGGGGACGAGGCTATCGCCCGCGGGGGATCCCAAGCCCCCTTCCCCAGGTGAATCTACCCAACCCCCGCACGTGGGCAGAGAAGCAGAAACACCTGGCCCAGTATCAGGGCGTGACATGAATAGAACCCAGGCGTCCTGACTCCCAGCCCCCTCCTCCCCTGCTCTAACCACTAGACCCCACTCCCCTCCCAGAGTTGAACCAAGGAGTCCTTCTCTCTCTGTATGGTTCTCTGTGTCTCTCAGTCTCCGTCTATATCCCCATACACACCCCTCCATCTGTCCACCCCTCCCTCCTGCCCTATCCCCTCTCACCGCTGGGCCTCGGCCTCTGTCTCCTGGCAGCGGAGCTGCAGAGTCCGCAGGACCTCTGGAAGGGACACGCATGTTAATGCTGGGACACGGCTCCCAGAGAGACACCGCGCACTGATCCCTGCTGGGGCCACCCCACTCCCTATGGGGTGCTCACTCCAGACATGGGGGACCCTAGTGTGAGGGAGGGGGGAGGGAGGGCACACACAAGGCCTGGGACGGGGGAGATCGGGGAACCCTGGTGTGAGGGAGGAGGAATGGGGGGCACACAGAAGGCCTGGGATGGGGGGAGATCGGGGACCCTGGTGTGAGGGA
>NW_020667265.1:0-1025 GCF_002925995.2 Terrapene triunguis | reverse complement strand
CCACATGTCTGATGGCACTTTTGGTCAAGACTGGTATGTGGAGAGTTTCCCATTTTGATACAACTTTATTTCCAGGGTGCACTTGAGTTACAAAGCCGGCGACATTGATTAGTGCTGCAGCTTGATACAGTGGGCTGGAGTCCCTTTGTGTTTAGAAGTCAGTTTCTGTATCCTTCTTCCCTATACCCTGGGCAGTGCAGGAAGGTCCTTACCATCACTCATAGGTACAAAGCCTTCCATAAGAGATCATGTTTTCCCCTAACATTGGCCTATATGGGGACTTGCAGCTTGACGGGTGAGGAATTTCATCTTATGTGTTGCCAGAGCATGTGGTAGTTGCACCTACATTTTATAACTATTTAAGGGCACTGGGATGATTGGCTCTGAGGTAATAGAGCAGATTCAGTTATTTCAATAACAGTTGTCGCTTCAACCTTTAATTAGTTACCAGTTTCTTGTCTTATTTCAGTGTCAACTCTGGTGGAAATGGCCAGGACCCATATCCATGAGTCCTTGGCTGGAGGGTGGTTGTAAGATATTGACAATGCAGAGAGTAAAGCAAAGAATTGGGAGACGACGCTACTAATTTAATGCAGCACTAATCCTGGGACATTGTGACAAATCATAGACCAGGTGACTAATCGGTTTGCTGTTGAACAAAGGGGCATCTGTGTGTTTGTACAATTCCTAGCACAATGGGGCCCTGATCCTGATCTCAATAATAATCTCAATAATTATTAATAATAATAATATAGAACATTGACCTATAAATCGCTCATCTATCTTCTGTCACTTTCCTATAGTCCTAGCACAATAGCCACCAAGTTTGAGCCTCCCACCCACTACACCGAGAACAGTGACGAGTGTCTGTTACAGGGTGGAATAATGTAAAGTCAACAGGGACATTTCTCAGACAAGAACTACAGTTTTTCAATGGGAGATGGCATTTTGTCAAGGAGAGCCTCTTCCTGAGCCCCAAGTCTCTGAGGGACAAAGTGCAGTTCTGATTTATACTCCACTTTGAT
>NW_020667264.1:0-1219 GCF_002925995.2 Terrapene triunguis | reverse complement strand
GTGCCTGGGGCAGCAAGCCGGGGGCGGGGGGGGGTGCCCTGCTGGTCGCTGTGAGGGCGGCAGTCTGGCTGCATTCAGCGGCGTGCCTGAGGGAGGCCCGCCGGTCCCGCAGCTTTGGCGGCAGGGACGCTGAAGGCGTGGCACTGGCGGACCTCCCGCAGGCATGCCACCGAATCTGCGTGACCAGCGGACCGCCCACAGGCGCGCTGCCGAAAGCCGCGCTTGGGGCAGCAAAAACCAGAGCCGCCCGTGTGCAGGATCCCCCTGAACCCTTATTTGCCAGACCCTGACATATCAAAATGCCAGAAACATGATTAAATTAAGAGCACACAGGGCACGCAGAGGGGAAACACTGGAGGGAAAGAAAAGCCAGGACAGTCAAAGGACATTATGTATGAGTCATGAACAAACTAACCTCAAACTACACTATCTAAACACAGGGCGTGGTACCATAAAGATACTTCTAATCGCACATCTGTGATAAAAATTTTGGTATTAATGTTAAGATTTGGGGATAAGAATTTTGACACAGATGTTAAACCTTATGATAATGGTACTTTTCAATTAATACCTGTAAACAGGTTTAAAGCTGATCACAGCAGAGAAACCATAAAAAAACCTGGTTTGCGGTGTGTGATTGGAGAAACTGAGGCACTCTGCCTCATGGCCTTAATGGCTGGATGCCAAGAGAACTATAACACAAACTGCCTTCAAGCAAGTCAGTGACTAACCCTCTTGCAGTAAACTAAGGGGGGAGGTGTGACGTTCTGTACCTCGTGGGAACACCCTACACCCCCATGTTCATTCTTATAATATGATTGTGTGGTATCCAGTGCAAAGTTTGTCATGTCAGGTGTCTTCGGAAGGCTCATGATACACTGAGCATTGTAGTTATAGTAATGTTATAATAATTGTTGTTATAGTAATGTTATAGGTTGTAATTTCATGTATATAGTTATGAGGCTGAAAATGTGTCCTCATGGCTTAAAGTGAGCCCAGGCAAAAACTCCCCAAGAGGAGAGGGGCAGTTCACACCTCATCAGGGCATGTATGGGACAAACCCAGCCCAGCCTCACAGGAACAAAGGACACTGGCCTAGGCAACAAAGGATCTGTTGTACTCTCAAGTGAGTCACCCCCATTCCTTTGGTCAGTTTGGGACTGCTCACCTGTCTCTGAAGGGGGGGGCACAAAGCCAAGAGGGAAGAAAGAGCTGGAGG
>NW_020667263.1:0-1307 GCF_002925995.2 Terrapene triunguis | reverse complement strand
GGGGGGCAGAAGGTGGGCAAGGGGCCAAACTGAATGCAGGGTGGGGGCCCCAGCTGGGGGCCGGGGAAGGAGAGGGGCCCAGGGGCACAATCAGGGCCGGGGGGCCAGCACCAGCGGCGGCTCTAGCTTTTTTGCTGCCTCAAGCACGGCAGGCAGGCTGCTTTCGGCGGCGTGCCCGCGGGAGGTCCCCAGTCCCGTGGATTCGGCGTACCTGCCGCCGAATTGCCGCCGAATCCGTGGGACCGGCGGACCTCCCGCAGGCATGTCGCCAAAGGCTGCCTGACTGCCACCCTCACAGGGACAGGCAGGGTGCCCCCCGCCGCTACCCGCCCCAGGCATGCGCTTGGAGCGCTGGTGTCTGGAGCCGCCGCTAGGCAGCACAGGCGCTGGCTCTAGGCTGGTGAGGCCCTGCCACACCCCCTGGCTTGAAGGGGTTTCCATCCTATCCAGGATTTACTGTTTGGTTCAATGGCTCTCAGTGCCCCCCAGATTGTTTCAGCCCCCCTGCCTGGGACTAGGAGCCGGGGCTAAGAACTGGGTACAGCTGGTGGGGGTTGAACCTAGGGCTGGGGGAGGCAGGCTGGGAACACAGCATAGAACAGATCTTGTTAGCACAGAAATCAGGACCATTCAGCAAAGTCCATCTTGGGGAGAATCTAGAGACTGGATCCGGTCCTGAGCTCTCCCTGCTGAGTCCCAAACCGAGAGACTGACCCACTTCCAGCCCCCCATCCTCAGTGATGCCGAGCTGCCCCTGCTACATCCTTTCTCTCCTTCCCAGGAAAACAGGTCACCTGGCCTCCCCCTCACACGCTGTTCTACGACACCTTCAGTTGGCTCCTTGCAGAGGACCTGCTCCGGCCATCGCTTGCCAGGATACAGAATTTTGGCCACTCTCTGTCCCCAGGCAGCCACTCTACAGTCACACCTGCCCTCTAGAGGTCTCTGCAATGATCACACAGCCGTATCCCACCAGCTTGATACTTGAGTAACACATGGGGAAACTGAGGCACACACATGCTATTCAGAGAAAACATTAAGAACATTTCTGCTTCATCACACCCCTCTGAGACCAGCCTAGGGGCATGTTCTCCAGTGGCTGGAACCACTCTAACCATACCAGCCCCTGAGCCTCCAGGTGATGGAGAGACCTGGGGAAAGAACTGGAGCCGGGCAGGGAAATGACTCTGACAAAGGGCCCCTTTCAGGGACCTACTGGTGTCACAGGGCATTCAGTGCTGGGGGGAGGGGCCGAGTCGATGTTGTGGTAAAGTGACTGAGGGTTTTCCCAGCACGGCAGAGCCCAG
>NW_020667262.1:0-2450 GCF_002925995.2 Terrapene triunguis | reverse complement strand
TACGGAGGCCGCCCTGGGAGCAACCAGCGCAGTAGCCACCCCACCCCCAACCGAAGAGGGGGTTTGGGGGGGTCTCGGGCCAGTCCCCCCCAGCTGCGGCTCGAGCCCAGGCCGGGCGCCCCTCCCCTCGCTCGCACTTACCGGCTCTGCCTCGTGCCCAGCGCTTCCCGCCTCAGCAGGCCCCGGAAGTGACGCCCCCGCTGTACGCCAGGCGGGGGGAGCGGGAGACGGAGACACGTGCACGCATGTCCGTGCTTCTGGCCATTCGGGCGGTTAGAGCGTGGCGCACACGGGCCCCCGGCAGCTGCGCTTCTGACCGTCGGGGCGGTCGGAGCACGGCACGTGCATGCGGGGCTGTGAGGTTGGCCCCCCCCAGGCAGGGGACGAAGCCGGCAGCCGCGCTTCTCAGCAGGCCAGGGCTGTGAGGTTGTTGCTTCCCTCCCCCACCCCCGGTAGGGGGCGAACCTTGCAGCCGCGTGTCTGACCGGCCGGAGCGCGGCGCGCACGCGCGGGGCTGTGAGGTTGGCCTCCCCCTCCCCCCGGCAGGGGGTGAACCCGGCAGCCGCGCTTCTCGCCGGCTGGCCGGTCGGAGCGCAGTGCGCACGCGCGGGGCTGTGAGGTCGGCCCCCTCCCTTCCCCCTGGCAGGGGGCAAACCTGGCAGCCGCGCTTCTCACCGGCCAGAGCGCGGTACGCGCGGGCAGGGCTGTGAGGTCGGCTCTGCCCCCGGGCAGGGGGTCAAGCCGGCAGCTCACCCCGCCACTTGCCCGCAGGCCGCACAGTGAGTCCCCGCGGGCCGCATGTTGTGCAGGCCTGCGGTAGAGGATCTGGGACTAAATCCTTCAATTGGAGTTGGAAGACCACAGTATCCCCAACACCACAATGAGGGAGACGCAGTAATTTACCAGCCTTGGCCCTTAATATCCTTCTCGATAACAAAGGAGGCAGATGAGTGAGAGATTAGAGTCACTAATCCCCCAATAAAGACAGAATTCTAAAAGCTGGACATTGTGTTCCCTTTATATGTCTGTGCACGGAGGGACAGATGGGGAGTGAGTGCAAACGGAAACTTAAGACCTTCCCTATGACGTACTCCACCATTTATTTTTTAAACAACAGGGTATTTTATTTCAGCAGCAAAACATGTCCTGTATCTAGGAGTTCCTCAATTCTAATCCCAGCTTTGCCACCAACTCCCGGGATAGATTTGCACCAATCTGTGTCTCAGTTGCTCTGTCCCTTAAATGGGGATGACAACATGGACCAGTCACTGGGTTGTCGTGAGGATCAATGCTTGCAAAGCATTTCCTGAGGATGTGGCATGCCATTAGGGTTTAAGTCCAAAGATGTGGTTGCAATTCACAGAACCTTCTGGGATCCCACTGAGAAAGAAGGGAAGGTTGGGGCTCCACAACACTGTGGTCTCCCCTTCTAGATTGCCTGACATTTGCTGCTACCTAAGGTATTTCAAAGGCAAAAAGATGGCTCTTTGGGACCCTATGAATAGGACATGGACAAGTGTTTCTGGTGGCAGGGCAGATTCTGCAGCCTCTGGAGGAAGAGTGGGGAAGGGTTCCACCATAGATGATGGAGTTCCACCATCTCCTTGGACACAGCATCAAGCCAGAAGCCGTTCACCAGCTGGGGGCAGGAAGAAGTTGGCCACCAGTGTGACGGATGTTTTGCTTTCCTTGGAAGCATCAGGTAGTGACCATTGCTAACCAGTCATTCGTCAGGCTGGAGTCGTTGCTGGGTAGGGGAGGGTGGACCTGGTGGGACCAATGGGCCTGGCTCAATAATAGAGTAATGCAAGAACAAACAGATACATTTTTCTGATTGGGAGCCGGTTCCCATTCACCTTCAATGATCTCAGACCATGGGCTCCCTCCCTCTGGCGCTGCCTTGTTAAAACCACGACACCGGCGAGACAAAGAGATGAATTCAAACAGTTGTTTTCAAGTATATGTATCAAAGGACGTTTCCCTAGTGGTTAAAGCAGCAGGACGGGGAGTTGGGACTCCTGAATGTACAGCTGTCATTGACATGGGGTGCGACCTCAGGCAAGTGAGTTCGCTTCGTTCTGCCTTCATTCCCCCATCCGGGTAAGGCAGCCGGCTGTTCCTTGCATCATGCCCAGCACCCTGGCATCAGATCCCAGAACGTGCTCCCCATCTCCCACTAGAGCAGATTAAAAGGTGTAATTCACCAGAGTTTGTAAATGGCCTCGAGCTCCTTGAAGGTAAAGTACTTCAGTTGAACTGATCGCTGTCATTACGCTTATTACGAAAGTGCTGCCCGGCCGGCAGCCTTTCCAACCCCCGCCTTGAGCAAACAGGTTGCATTTCCCCTCTGCATGCCAAGTGAGCCCCGGGAGATGCAGATGCCAGGATTTCTCATAAAGGCCCGCCCACAATTGATTCCTCGCTGTGGCACGCCAAGCTCCTTTGATATT
>NW_020667261.1:0-2715 GCF_002925995.2 Terrapene triunguis | reverse complement strand
GATGGGGCCCCTGTTCCAAGGAGCTGAGAATCTAAAGAACCCCATCCCGCAAGCTTTTATGAACATTTAACTTTAACAGGAGTGACTCCATTGAAATCAGACTAGACTGGCAATATAGTTTGACCTTCTAGATTAGAAAATTTGATAGGCAATATAAATATAATATACCACATGAAGGTTAGATGAAGCAGTACAGAGCTTTTTTTCTCTTTATTTTACACTGCTTTCTTTGATATTACTAACCTTATTTCTTAGATGGGGAACTGAGACGTGGAGCAGAGAAGTTGCCTGCTCTAGCTCTCACATAGTGAGTCAGGTACGGCCTGGGAACAGGCTCCAGCCCCAACACCCAGTCTTCTGTTTGAACTACTACTTGCAGGGAACTTGGAGGGAGGGTCACAGGTTGCAAGAGGGAAGAGTTTGGATGGGACACCAAGAATTCAGTGCCTGTCAACATGGCTGGAGATTTTGCTAAAGTCAGAGCATCTGTAAGCAGTTCTCTTAATCAAGAGTTGGTTTAGTTTTTGAAATATGAACTCATTACATGTTATTACCAAGCACACAATACATGAAACAAATCACTAGCTGACAATCCATTGTATTAGTAGGTGTAGGCACTAAAGCATACAGTTTATATTCTCTTGGACAACATTTTTAATAGCATAAAAACGGATTATTTTTATTCATCAGGCCTTTTACTAACACCTTGTTGGGTGCCTATGTACAATATATCTCCATGAGGCAGTCTGGCCTAATGAATATACCACAGGACTCAGGAGACCTAGGTTCAATTCCTGACTCTTCCACTGGCCTGCTGGGTGACCTTAGACAAATCACTTCCCTCTCTAAGCCTCAATTTTCCCATCTGTAAAATGGGGATGATGATACCAACCTCCTTTGTAAAGCACTTTGTTTGAAAAGCACTACATAAGAGCTAGGTGTTATCGTTATGTGATGGGTTTCTGGGTGTGAGGGGTCACATTGTGCATTATGTCCAGTCTACTCTGAAAGATTATGAGCACTGTACAGGTAATAGACAACAGATCTGTTTGTGTATTTCCTCCCGGGAATAAGCTATACTTGTATAAGGCACCTTCAAACCAGCATAACTGCAATGTAACTCTTGCTAGAAAATAACAACCCCCTTCCCCCCCACACACACACACGTAATGAAACCAGTGAAAAACTTGTGCAGGGACCAGGCCTTAAACCAAACTCAGCGCGTCCACACTGCCATTTGTACCTATCTAAAGGAATCCATTTAAAAACCAACTTAAGTCCAAGGAAGGCAAATGGATAAGGCCCTACCAAATTCATGGTCCATTTTAGTCAATTTCATGGTCATAGGACTTTAAAAATCGTAAATTTCATGATTTTCGCTATTAAATCTGAAATTTCACAGTGTTGTAATTGTAGGGGTCCTGACCCAAAAGGGAGTTGTGAAGGGGCTGCAAGGTTATTGTAGGGATATTGTAAGGTTATTGTAGAACTAGATATGTTCATGGAGCATAGGTCCATCAATGGCTATTAGCCAGGATGGGCAGGGATGGTGTCCCTAGCCTCTGTTTGCCAGAAGCTGGGAATGGGCGACAGGGGTGGATCACTTGATGATGACCTGTTCTGTTCATTCCCTCTGGGGCACCTGGCATTGGCCACTGTCGGAAGACAGGATATTGGGCTAGATGGACTTTTGGTCTGACCCAGTATGGCCGTTCTTATGGGCTGCAGTACTGCTACCCTTACTTCTATGCTGCTGTTGGCAGCGGCACTGCCTTCAGAGCTGGGCAGCTGGAGAGTGGTAGCTGCTGGCCGGGATCCCAGCTCTGAAAGCAGAGCCACCACCAGCAGCAGCGCAGAAGTAAGGGTGGCGTGATATGATATTGCCACCCTTACTTCTGTGCTGCTGCTGGCGGGGTGCTGCCTTCAGAGCTGGGGCCCATCCCACAGCCGCTGCTCTCCAGCTGCCCAGCTCTGAAGGCAGTGCAGAAACGAGTGTGGCAATACCCCAACCCCCCTAAAATAACCTTGCAACCTCCCCCGCAACTTCCTTTTGGGTCAGGACCCCGAATTTGAGAAACGCTGGTCTCCCCCGTGAAATCTGTATAGGGTAAAAGCACACAAAAGACCAGATTTCACAGTCCATGACACGTTTTTCATGGCCATGAATCTGGCAGGGCCCTACAAAGGAAAAGCACAAGGTGGTGGAAGGGGGTACAGATGAGGGAGGGAAGAGCAAAGGAGGCAGAAGGCCAAATTCTTTGCTGGTGGAAAGAAGCCACAATGTAGCCAGAAGGGCTCCCGGCCCACACCGCTTCCTGTCAGGCCCCAGGCAGGAGGGGGCATTCCTGCCACACAACCCTCCCCCAGCGACTCTGCCCCCAAGGGTCACTGCTACCCGCAGGGCCGCTGTGGCTTGCAGCGCCATGGGGCAGGCCCAGGGCTGCGGGGGTAGGGAGCAGGCCCAGGTCAGGCGGCAGGCCCAGGTCGGGCTGCGGGGGTAGGGAGGCAGGGGCAGTGTGGGGCAGGCCCAAGGGTGCGGGGGCAGCGTGGGGCAGGCCCAAGGGTGCAGGGCAGGCCCAGGAGTGTGGGGGCAGGCCCAGGGGTGCAGGGGCAGGGGCAGCGCGGGGCCGGCCCAGGGCTGCGGGGCAGGGGTGCAGGCCCAGGGCTGCGGGGCCGGGGGCAGCACGGGGCAGGCGCAGGCCCAGGGGTGCGGGG
>NW_020667260.1:0-1347 GCF_002925995.2 Terrapene triunguis | reverse complement strand
ACTCCAATTAAAGCCATATTTTAAGTTTATATGTAAGTTTAGAACAATCATGGGAAGAATTCTGGATTTGGGAATGACAGGGCCCAAGATCCCAACTCAGACAAGCCCGAGCAAAGACTGTGGAGGTTACAGAGTGGAAGCACTCGGTGCACAGAGATTTCTTACGCTGATGTCCGAAGTAAGATCTGAACAGCTGGTTCTGAGGGCAAGCTTTGTCTAGCTAGGCAAGCTGGTGTGTATGTGCACCATATACCTCTCGTGTTTCCCATAGCTGTCATGGGCCCTACACTGCTAACAGATAGCAGAGATTCTCCATTAGCTCAGGCATCAGGGCCCCGGTGCTTTGGTGTAAGTGACGGGGGTTCTGCCTCAGCTGCAGCTGTGAAGCTCTCCAAGGCTGTTGTGTGCAGCACAGTGGCATGTGGCGGTTCCAAATGGCTATGGAACTGTCACAACAGAGCAGTACGTCCCCGAGTTACTCCTTCACCATCCCAGTGCCCAGTGAGCTGTTCAGTGCAGTGAAAAGGTTGTTACAAACAGAACAAAGGGTCAAATAAAAGCTGGCCACTGTAATTTGAAATCCATGTGTGAGTGACATGGGCCATCATTTCATCAGCAGCTGTGAAAAACTTGAGTCTCCTGACCCCCTCAGCTGGAATTCCAGCCTGGGACTCCCCAGTCCCATGGAGCTGAATGCCAGGTGGCACTTGCTGCCATGTGGGACTCTAGGAGGCCTTTCCTCCTTGCCACCGCCAGGGAGTTGTGTCAGGGTCAAAGGTTTGTCAACAGCCAAGGGACAGAGGTCAGCCCTGTGTGCAGCAAAGGCCCCAGGATGACACTGACTCTGTGAGTGGCCTGAGCAGTGCCCCATGGGTGTGTGTCAGTGAGCTGTTCAGCCAGGCCTCCCAAGAGCCACAGCTGCATAGCTCAGCACCCTGGCTTTGTCAACAGAGAAACCCTGGCCAGGGATGAGTCTGTTTAAACACCTGCTAGTCAGGTACAACTGGTGATTAGCAACTTTAATGAGAGCCTTAATGTCAGGTGCCCTCTCTCCCCCAGTGCTGGGAAGGGCCAGGCCCCAGGCTGGCAACATGGCTCTGCCAGGGCTCAGCCCTGCACACAGGTTAGGGAGCATGAGCAGAGCCAGTGGAGCATGGCCAGACAGCGGGTCTGGAGAAGGCAATAGCTCCATCTTCAGCTAATTGACCACACAGTCCCTTATGACAGATCCATACAGCACCTAGCACATTTCATGTATGCTCCATCACATAACCCCACTTGCGAACCCCTTACCCTCCTAGCACCTATGCTGATGCTCATGTATCCCCTTCTCCCCTAACCCCTCCT
>NW_020667259.1:0-1354 GCF_002925995.2 Terrapene triunguis | reverse complement strand
GGGGGCAGTCAGGGGACAAGGAACGGGGGGAGGGTTGGGGGTTCTGAGGGGGGCGGGAAGTGGGAGGGGCAGGGGCTGGGCTAGGGCGGGGGTCCTCCCGTCCTCTTTTTTGCTTGCTGAAATATGGTAACCCTAGTTCTGCCCACACCTCTTCTCTCAGTCTTTCTTTCTCCAGATATGCTCCTTTATTTGGGAACTGTGGGAATGGGCGGTAGTTGGCAATGCTAGCTTTGTCCACTGCAGACCTCCCCCCCCCCCACACACACACACACTACAAATCCCGTACAGTGGGGACAGGGACACTCTTTTGCACTGTCCAAGTGGTAGATGGGTAGAGTGGAGGAGAGAATTTAGCCCTTTGACTTTAGCTGGTACTTCATTCATAAGATAATTCTAGGCGTTGTTAGTTTTTAATGGTATCCTATTTTAGAGAGACTTTGTAGTCAAAAGTTTTCTTAGGCAGAGTGTGAAGAATTTAAGCTCTCTATGAAGAAATATCCATTCTTTTTTAGGATAGAGGAGTCAAGGAAGATGAGCTGCAGAGTATATTAAATTACTTATTAACAATGCATGAGGTAGGTTTCTATAATTATCTTTTACTGTAATCAATTGTACCAACTTTATGGAAAGCATTCAATTAAGAATATTTTCTAAAAGATTTTGATGCTTGTCACACAGGATGAAAATATTCATGATGTGCTGCAGTTGCTAGTGGCTCTAATGTCAGAACATCCAGCATCTATGATACCTGCATTTGATCAAAGAAACGGGATACGGTAAGATGGAGAAATGACAATATACTTTTGAAACTAATCTCCCTCCAACCTGCTTCCTTTCCCACATACATAAAAAGTGTGATTGCTTGCTTTTGGAGTACAAATACATTTATGGAATATACTAAATCTAGCATTTTATTCTTTCAAAACATGAAAGCTTTTATAACACGTCATGGGGAGATTTAAGTGAAAATATTTCAGCTGGGGTCCTGTTTATAAAACTAGACACGTTTGGGGATAAATTATTTTTTTATTTGCAATTCAATGTGGAATATAATGTGCCACTCACAAGGTACACTGAAAGATACGGATATGGGTATGAAAGTTCCCTTTTTTTAACTGTTACAGTAGACTAATTTTAGTCATTTTTTAAAACATTTTTCTGAGTTAAACTTATATTCCTATTCTATCCAGAAGCTGAAAAATAGTGTCTCTACAGTAAATATGTTTGTCAGTAATTTATAATTGACTACAATAAGACAAATAGTGCTATCTTGGCATTTTCTTATATCTAATATAGTAACAAAAAAGGTCAATATTTTAAAATAATAAATGTGTTTTAATGTGGATTCTTTGTC
>NW_020667258.1:0-1537 GCF_002925995.2 Terrapene triunguis | reverse complement strand
CTCCCCGCCCGCACCCTCCCGCGCCCCGCAGCATCAAGCTCCCCTCCCGCACCCGCAGCGTCAGGCTCCCTGCCCTTCCCGCAGCGTCAGGCTCCCCACAGGCGCCCCGTCACGTGAGGCTCCCCACCCACGCCCCACAGCGCCAGGCGTGGGGTAAGCAAGAGCAGAGAGGAGAGGGTTTCCGTGGGGTGGGAGGGCACAGACACACGACTCAGCACCAGCACCCCTCAGCCATCCCCAGTCCCCACGGGCGAGAAAGGCCAGTTGCCCCAGCTCCCCAGGGTAGCCCCAGCAAGGCGCCGAACCCACCTGGAGCCATCGGAGAAGGTGAGCACTCCGCAGCCATGGAACAGCCCATTCTCAAAGTGACCCAGGTAGGTGCTGCCATCCGCAAACGTTAGCTGGCCAACGCCGTGCCTGCGGCCTAGGCAACAAGAGCGGGCAGCGTCACCAGCGCCCGCAGCCAGGGGAAGGGGCCCCAGTGCCCATCAGAGGGACAGGTGCAGGGTTGGGCAGGGCACTGCTGGGGGTCGCAGGAGCCTCACTTGGGCTCCACGGGACCAGATGGGAAAACCCAGAGCTAAGCTGGCTCCCAGAGCTGGCCCAGCTTGGGAGCTCAGGTTGCTGCGGCTCAGTGGGACCCATCTCTTCCTGGGGCCTGTGCCCCACACCGAGCCAGGAACCCCAGCACTCACAGCTGCTCTGCTAGCTGCCGGTGCCCAGGGACAGGCAGGAGAGAGCCTGAGAGATTCGGGGATGGCAGCTTGTCTTCACGGCTGGGCTCTGCGCCGTCAGCTCCCCAGGCCAGTGGGGCAGGAGGGTTTGGACTTTGTAACAGCAGCCTCTCCCGCCCCCCACCCCCGGGGCCAATCCACGCGTGGGGAAGGCATCTGCCACCCATCCGGACACAGGAGGGTCAAGGGAGAGGAGGAGGGGAGCACAGGGGAGTCCCGACAGGGCACATTCATGGTCCACGCTGGCAGGAAGCTGCCGGGGCAGACGTCCCCAAACGCAGGTTGCTCCAGGGCTGCTGCCAGCTTTCCCTGCGCCAGGGCAGGGCTGCCTGGGCTGGCACGTGCAGCTCAGGAATCCCCAGGCCCGAGGCGGTGGGGGGAGAGGTCACGGCCTGCTCTCATCCAGAGGGGCTGGGACCCCGGGGGCAGTGTGTGGCAGTGCTGCTCAGCAGCTGGGTGAGAAGTGCTGTCTCGACAGACCCAGCTCTCCCCACAGCACACCCGGCTCCCCAGAGAGGGCAGCCCCAACACCGCTAGGGACAGGGCTCCCAGGCAGCCAGTGATCCTCTTCCCCAGCGTAATGGGCTGAGGCCAAGGGGGAAGGCGGGAGATCAGGCTGCCCTGTCCCAGGAGTTGGGGAGCGGGGGAAGGTCCGTGGAGGGCAGGGGCAGATGCTGTCTGGGGAGAACCTGGGTTCCTGATTCTTTAAGGGCCTGGCACCAGGAGCCTTGTCATATAGGGAGGGGCAGGTTCCCCTCTCCCAGCCAGCCGGGCCCAGCCCTGGGAAGGAGGGCACCATACAA
>NW_020667257.1:0-1702 GCF_002925995.2 Terrapene triunguis | reverse complement strand
GCCAGCCCCCCCCCGGGCCTGCCGGTCTTTACCTCTTTCCCGCACCGCCACCAGCAGCACCACCTTGGCTCGCCGCGCAACCTAACCCGCTGCAACCTCCGCCCCGCCCCCACACCACCCTAGGCGCGGGCGCCGGCCAGCGATTGGTCTGTACCGCTGACAGTCACCCGCGGGGCCCTGGGGCGGCGGGTTTGTGACGTCACGTGGAAGGGGCGGTGAGGCGGCTGATGCAACGGTAGTGAAACGGCCTCTTGTGGGGGAGGGGACAGAGGGCCGCCATCTTAGCTTCGCGCGGGGCGGGGCCTGCTGAGAGCGAGGGGCGGCGTGTCAGGCCCCGGCGGGGTCCACGCGCTCCCCCTGAGGCGGGCTGCGGGCGCCGCGCCCGGCCCAGGGAGCTGCCCGTACGCCCCGTGTGGCGGGCGAGCGAGACCCCTCGGGCCCTACAGTCCCGCCAACCGTTCAGCTATCGGGCCGGTCCCCTCAACTGGGGTTGATTCGCTTCCCGGCCCCACCAGCACACGGCCCTGAGTGCGCTGTCCCTGCCCAGCGTCTCGAGTCCTGGTGTCCCTGTGGGGAACGCAGCCAGCCCCGGCCAGGCCCGGGTGTCCGCGTCGTGGTTAGACGAGAGACCGCAGGGAACGGGACTGGTGTCGCAAGGAACGAAGAACCTTGGGCAAGCCAGAGAGTGATGGGAGAGCAGAACAGAGGCCTGGTCTACACTAGGACTTTAATTCGGATTTAGCTGCGTTAATCCGAATTAACCCTTCACCCGTCCACACTACAGAGCCAGTTAATTCGAATTAAAGGGCCCTTTAAATCGATTTCTGTACTCCACCTCGACGAACGGAGTAGAGCCTAAATCGATTTTGTTAATTCGAATTAGGGTTAGTGTGGACGCACACCACCGAATTACTGTGTTTAAGTTAATGGGGTAGTGTGGCCGCACACCACCGAATTAATGTGGTTAAAAACCGAATTAAGGTGCTTAGTGTGGCCGCGCACAATCGAATTTATACAACCTGTTTCCCAAATTCGAATTATCTAAATTCGGATTAATCCTGTAGTGTAGACATACCCAGAGCCTCTCGCCAGCCTCCAAACTCGCCAAGAATCATGCCAGGATCCCAAGGGGGGTGAATCCATGGACCAGCACCCTTGAAATATCCGTATTCAAATATTCAAATCCATCACTCGCAGGAAGTTACACGAGGGGCGACGAGCAGAGAATCCAGACATTGTCCCTCAGTGACGGGGAAGTTAAAGTAGTTTGTCTGTGAGTAAATACGATCCACTAGAGAAGAATTTCAGCTACTTTCCCTTCTTCAGAGTAGCAGCCGGGTTAGTCTGTATCCGCAAAAAGAACAGGAGGACTTGTGGCACCTTAGGGATTAACACATTTATTTGAGAATAAGCTTTCGTGAGCGGCAGCCCACTTCATCGGATGCATAGAATGGAACATATGCTAAGAGTTGGTAGGACAATGCCCACCTTTTCATGCTCTATGTGTGTGTGTGTGTGTATATATATATATCTCGCCTCATTATATGTTCCATTTACTCACAGACAACCAACTTTAAAGTCCCCGTTACTGAGGGACAATGTCTTTATTCAGATACATCACTCACAGGAAGTTATACTAGGGGCAACGTGCAGAGAATAAAGACTGGGAGTGGCTGGGTCACTACAAAAAGTAATTTTTCCT
>NW_020667256.1:0-1278 GCF_002925995.2 Terrapene triunguis | reverse complement strand
TTCAATCAGTTGCCCAGTAAGGAGTCTCTGCTAGCCTGCGCAATGGCATATGCCTAAAACACCCTCTTCTCCTGCTGGTCAGAAAGTCAGATTTTATTGCAGAACTGTTTTAGCAAGGCCAGATTTGGAGTAAATCTTGAGGGGAACAGAGGACCCATCTTCACTGACAGAATTCCACCTGGTTTCACAACTTGACATTCATGACACAGCTGCTTGAGAGATGACTCTGCCTTTGCTGGCTGGTTTAAAACTGGTGAAGAATGTCTGGGACACTTTGGCTATGGAGATCATGAACACCTCCCTAAGACAGGGCAAGCTGCACACAGCTCTTAGGACCTAATGCAGGAAAACACTGAAATGCATACTTAACTTTAACCAATTGCCAACATCCATTCCTGTTCAGCAAAGCACTTCAGCATGTGCTTAAATCCCATTGACTTCAAGCTAAGCTTCAGTAAAGTTATTGGGATCCTTGGCTTAACTGCTTTGCTTAATTGGTCCAGATCAGAAAAACAATTCTGGACAGCAATGACCTCACCAACTATTGGCCAATTTCTAACTTTCCCGTAAAGAGGACTGTAGAGCATTTGCTCCAGTCAGTGCAGGATTGCATCCTCAGTAAACCCATAAATGGGATAAATAAGAGGAATCACTAAGTTTAGTGAACTTTACCTGCTTAGTTCCCCAACACAATCTTTCATTGGGGAAAGATGCTTTTCATCCCTCCTGGGTGGTTTATCTCTGGACTTCAATTGACCTCAAGAGGGCCAGGATATTAGTTGATTTCAGTAGAGCCAAGATTTCACGCCTGGGGTCTAAATCTGTTTCCGCTGCAATCTTTGTGTGGTGATTTATTCAAGCTGAGGCTTTATGACTTGGGGACCCATGATTTGGCAGGTAGGTTGCTACAGGGTCCTTAGTTTACAACATAAGAGCCTCAGATAACTTTACTCTTTCATTTTCCTAGTAGGTATCTGAATCTGCATGCTTGGGAAGCTTCCATGGTAGTTGATCATATTCTAGGAATTGATCTATATTAACGGGCAGGATACCAGGAGTTGGTGTGCTCTGTTTTTTGCAAAAAGCTAATCAATAAATAACCTGGCAGAATCCAGATTGAATGAGATTTATGCTGATGTTAATCTTTCTTGTGGTTTAGAAGTTGTGTAAATTTGATTATAGTTGCATCTATTAGTGCCACATACTGTACTTAAAAGTTTTGTTTGTTTATAAAAAGAACAGGAGTACTTGTGGCACCTTAGAGACTAACAAATTTAT
>NW_020667255.1:0-1119 GCF_002925995.2 Terrapene triunguis | reverse complement strand
AGTAACCTCCTCTTCTCCAGCTGGTCTAACACAGCTGGCTTCCTGCAGAGTTTGAGCCATCCATGGTTCTTAGTTGCTAGGCGCCAAATAATTGGGTCATTGGAGCGGCCATTGTCTTGTGGGACTCTCCATGGACATGGGCCCAGGCTCCAGACAGTCAGGCACCTGTCTCACCTGGATTTCTGACTCTTTGCAGAGGGTAAACAGCCTTTTCCCACCCCCTCGTTAACCATGCAGCACATGGGGGAAACTGAGGCCCACGCCGCATTCCTACGAAATATTACAGAAAATTCCCACTCCATCACACCCACCCAATGCCATCGCCTACGTCCTACTCACTGGCCTCAAATCACCGGCTCTTCCCCAGGGCTGCATCTTCATCTCTGATCCCTGGCCTGGGAGCGTCGGCTGCATTGGGGCGACGAAGCTTCCCAAAGTTGGTACCTGCCTCGTCTGGACCCTCCTAATTAAACGTTTTTGATGTCTTCCTTGGGAATGGAGCAGCTCCTGGAGGGCAACAGTAGAAGGCACAGAAGTGGGTCCCGTTACCCAGGTTGAGAAACTGCAGTAACGTCTCTGTCTGGGGCACCTGAGACTGAGCAGAGGCAGCCCCCCAGGATCCCGGACTGTCCCAGCCAGAATGGGGCAGATGGGGAGTGTAGGATATTGTCCCAGCTTCTCCCAGGGCTGAATTCTGCCCCTAACGCTCTGCTTGTCTCTCCCCGCCAGTGAATGTGACTCTGGATCCTGACACGGCTCATCCCAAACTCGTCCTCTCTGCAGATGGGAAAAGTGTGACATGGGAATGCGGGCGGCAGGTTCTGCCTGACAACCCGGAGAGATTCGACCGATGTCCCTGCGTGCTGGGCTGTGAGGGCTTCACCTCTGGGAGACATTGCTGGGAGATGGAGGTGGAGGTGGGGGATGAGGGACGCTGGGCGGTGGGGGTGGCCAGAGAGTCTGTGAGGAGGAAGGAACGGATCAACCTTAACCCCGAGGAGGGGATCTGGGCGGTGGAACGGTGGGGGCGTCAGTTCCGGGCTCTCACCTCCCCTATGACCCCCCTGGGCCAGGTCCCCAGCAGGATCCGGGTTTCTCTGGACTGTGAACGGGGGCAGG
>NW_020667254.1:0-1069 GCF_002925995.2 Terrapene triunguis | reverse complement strand
TCCAGAACTTCACTTTCCTCAGACTGCAGCATGAGCTATGTATGCCAGCTGAGTCAGTCACATGACACACACACACACACCCCCGCCCACCCTACTTTTCTTTGGCTCACATCAGCTAACATGGTCTGAGTGTGAGGGACCCGGTGCATTTCCTTATCCAAGTCCTTTGCCAGGATGAGGTGGCTGGCCAGAAGCAATTAACTGTATGTCAGTCAGAGAGCCTGATGCTCATTGACTTATTGCTGCAGCGAGGTTCCCTCCAAGCTCAAGGGACCCTCTGCTACCTGCTCCTGAGAGGAACAGTTTTTAAGGTGAAGTTAATATATACACTTGTATACGACCAGACTTTTTTTAGGTCAAAACATGAAGGCATTTTTCAGGAAAGAGCATGTCAGTTTGCACAAAGGTCAGTCCTGCCAGTGGTACTCAACTCCCAGGGGGAAAACAGAGCCCCCACCCCTTACAAGTACAGCATTCAAAGTGGGAGAGGAAGGAGTGCTTGCTACACTCTGAAAAGGGATGCAACAGTGACTGCTCCCCCAATCTACGTTGGAGACAATGCCTCCAGGAGCTCCTGCTGGGGCAGTGCCCCTCCACGTCACCCACAATGCTTTACAGCCACATTCCTAACCACAGTTTGCAAAGACTCTCAGATAGTTTGGGATGAAAAGTGCTGCAAGCTAGCATGAGCCAGTACAGGGCACTGGGCTGGGACTTAGGAGGCCTATTCCCAGCTCTGCCACTGGGCTTCTGGGTGTCTTTGGGCAAAACTTTTGTACATGGCACACCTGTAAAATGGCATCGAATAGCATCTTACAGTCTCCACCCTCCATTCATTGATCACTTGTTGATGCTCGGTTCTAAAATATACCTGAAAACCTCTGAGTACTATGGACTTTAACACAAGGGATTTAGTACCATGATAGTCATTGCAATAGATCAGAGGGGTAGCCATGTTAGTCTGAATCTGTAAAAAGCAACAGAGGGTCCTGTGGCACCTTTAAGACTAACAGAAGTATTGGGAGCATAAGCTTTCGTGGGTAAGAACCTCACTTCTTCAGATGCAAGT
>NW_020667253.1:0-3298 GCF_002925995.2 Terrapene triunguis | reverse complement strand
AGCTACAGCACGCACAAGAGGCAGGCAGCAGTAATGCAGTGGAGTTCAGCAGACAAGCTCATTACCAGCCTTCTCCTCCCTGCCTAAGCAAACCAGGTACAAAAGGCTACAAACCCAATACTGTGGGTAGGATTCTTCTCCCTCTGTGTGGCCTTGTTGACTGCCAGCAGGTCTCGCCTATCTAGGAAAAGGGAGTAGAAGCTTCTCCTTTGTTAGCCTGTCAATGGGGGCCTTCCAGCTTTCTGTTGCAGTACTCTACACAGTGCTGCATTATTTAGAGGCGAACAATGTGGAATTCCCAGGTTCCAAAGAATGAACCAAGCCCTTCACTGAGATGATGGCGGGTTTCTGCATATAGTTACAAGGTAATGGACCCTAGCTGCTGTTTGTTCCCATAGCAATCAGAGCAAGACACACACTGAGGAAGGGAGCAGCACAACATGAGGTGCCAGCGGGTTTGCAAGGGTACTGCTGTGCCAGCGAGTATGTAGGAATGTTTCCTAGGCTGCCAAAAATAAAATGGAACGAGGAGATTCAGTTAAGCCATCCCAGAGGTAAGGATTTCAAGAAGCCAAGTGTGGAACAAATGCTCAACCACATAGCTCCTGTCCACTGAAAGTGCATGAGTTGGGGACAGAGAAGGGAAAGTATGGTGAGGAAAGTAGGATTTAATTCTCTTACATTTAAGATCTGTAGCCTAAAGATGTTTGTGGGTAGCTTGGAGGGAGGGGATCTACCACCGCTGTGCCATGTCCTTGGGCAGACTCTCCTGCCCCTTTTCCAAACCCTACCCATGACCTTAACTCACCTTTATGTGGCCTCCTTTTGTAGCTTGCTGAATGTTGCAGTGTGTGCCACATAAAATAGGAGGTAGCACTGGCCACTACATGGTTGCAAATGGTTGTGTAATTATTGCAGTGTTACCTTTAGCATGATTAAATCTCTGGGTCAAACCCTGCTCACACAGGCAGCCACACTGAAGTCAATGGGACTAGTTATAGGAATATAATGAGCAGAATTTGGCTGAGACAAGGCGGGTGAGATATCTCCTGGGATTCACAGAAGAGGCAATCTCTCACAGATATTCCTCATCTCTCAACATAACTTTGAGGCTGCCAGAAAGTCATTGCATCATGCTGTGATGGGAAGATGCTGGACTCCAGATTCCCCTTCAGTCTGAGAAATATGCAAATCGACAGGAATCCAGCCTCTTCTCAGAGAGCTATGTGAGCATATAGTCACTCGGTGTTGTCCCACTACAGCTGCTAGAATTGTATTTAATCCACAGCAATACATAGCCCATAGACTGTCAGATCTATTTAAAGATACAGAATGACTACATCAGGCATTTGAGTTCCCCCTCTTTTCCAACTGACTGCATCCACAATTTGGTGGAAGTGTACCCAGATGTGAGGAGAGAGAGTCGGGGGAAAGAGACAATGTAACATTGTCGAAAGTAACAACTGGGCAGAAAAGTCACTCTGCAACAAGTGAAAACAGCACACATGAGAAGGAAAAGAAAATGGCCTGGAGATGGAGAGAATGGGTTGGAAAGGCAAGGAGAAAGGGGGAAAAATGGAAAAAGATAAAGTTGACATTGTTTTCTGGTGAGTAATTTCAGTGATGCTGCTTTAGTTTATTATACTATCTCCAACTTTGGAAAAAAAGATTGTGTGCTTATGCACAAACCCTAGCATATGCAGCTGGGCCCAGCTCCCTCTGCAGCAGGAAACCAGAAGCTAGAGGAAAAAATCCCCCGATAGCCCCCTTCATCCCAAAACCCCACATAAATTCAGAAAGAAACCAGCCACCCAAACCGAAGAAAACCATGGAGAGCTTTTACCCTGGGAGGGGTGGAGAGCCAGAGCCCTCCGTGAAATCCCTTAAGGACGGCCTTGATGTTACAGGGAAGGGTTCAGTGAGCACAAAGCTGGGGGTTGTGGCGTGGAACCTTCAGGTCTGGGCCACACACAGATTTTGTACTCATGTAACTATCTGGGTCGGGGATGATTTTTGCCTTTACAATTACAGCAGAATAGCCCTGCTGGGGGTGCGCTAGACTCGCGTACAGGTGCCTTGCCTGTATGGACACAGCAAGACAGGCCCATGGGGGGAGTGAGCCCAGGTGTTGATGCCAGCCTCACACAGGCCTAGCAGAACAGTCCTGTGGGGGTGGTGGTGGTGCTGGGTTAGGGTTGCCAGGCATCCGGTTTTTGACCAGAACGCCCAGTTGAAAAGGGACCCTTGTGGCTCCAGTCGGCACTGCCAACCGGGCCATTAAAAGTCCAGGACTAAGGCAAGCTCCCTGCCTGCACTAGCTCCCTGTGGCTCCTGGAAGCAGCCACATAGACGGCCAGGGAGGCTCAGTAGCTCCCATTGCCCGGGAACCGCAACCAATGGGAGCTGGGGGGCAGGGCCGGCTCCAAGCACCAGCACAGGAAGCAGGTGCTTGGGGCAGCCAATGGAGAGGGGCGGCACGTCCGGGTCCTCGGTGGCAATTTGGCGGTGTTGCCGGCACAGAGGGCCCGAGGACAGCAACAGCGGGGTTCGTTGCCCGGTGTGCTTCGCGCCAATGAACACACCAGGGTGGAGAAGCAAACAACGTTTATTTGAGATCTCAAAGCGGTGCAAGGAGACTGGCACGTCTCAGATCAAGCACACCATCATAAGCAGTTTTTCTCTTTTTATGCATTTCACAGCTAAGTTCCTCCCTCTTCCCCCTCCCTTCTCTCTCCCCCCCCCCCTTCCTCCTCCCTTCTTCTACAAAAGCCATGTTTATACATTTAAGCAGTTAAATCATTTTGGCGGCTATAAGTCTAGCTCGTTAGTACCACTTCTCTAAACCGTTATCTGGTCCTGTTTCCCTTTGATTTATTTTCTCCCCTTCAGCCAGAAACATACAGGCCTCATTATTACCACTTGGTACCGATATGAGTGGGGTTGCAATTGATAACTCGCTGTTACACATTCCAATTTCTGCCCCTGGCTTTTGAGGTCGATTAGAGTTAAACATGTAGGGACTTTGGTTCATTTCGGCCTAGTGCAGGAAGGCTTCATCAACACTCGTGGTCCCCCACCCTCCCGAGTTACCTAGGGTTATGTAGGGTTACTATATTTAAAAAATAAAAAAAAAGGACACTCCACGGGTCCTGGCCCCGCCCTTTTCCCACCCCCGGCCCCGCCCCAACTCCGCCCTTTCCCCCCGCCGCTTCCCCAAAGTCCCCGCCCTAACTCCCCCTCCTCCCTCCCAGCCACGCGAAAAGGGCTGCCCGAGCGCTACCGGCTTCACGGTTTGCCG
>NW_020667252.1:0-1164 GCF_002925995.2 Terrapene triunguis | reverse complement strand
CTCGCATGGAAGGAGATAATTCCTGACATCCTGTACTCAACTCGTGCGCCCAGAAACAACTGGAGCCCCTGTGCTCTCCAGAGAGGCAGGGCTTTTCCCTGCTAGCACTCCCGAAGGTGCTAGACACCTCCAAAGAAGCAGGGGAGTGGCACCACCTCCCTATTGCATGTCACAAAGGAAAGCGTGGTGCACTTTGGTGTAATACATCCACTACCACTGCACTCTAGGAAGCTTAGGGAGGCATTGGCCCTTCATAAAGTGTGGGACAGAGCAGGTCTGCACTATACCCAACATGAGCCTGTGCCTTAACAGCACAATGTTGCCCTTTGTAAATGAAATGAGGGGATGATGAGTCTGGTTGTTTCATATTTTTGTTTCAGTGAAGATATGTCACTTAAAGAAAACCCAGCCATTGACTACAAACACAGCCTTTGAACAATCAGTGCTCAAAGCCATGTTGTATAGTGCATTTTTAACAGATAGTTATACAAAGAGCGTTAAAAAACCTTTCTGGGAATTTGTATATTGGGGTGCGTACAGTTAATAGCGTGCCTTTGGAACATTTCCCAGTAGCAAGGTTCCATGCTCCATGATACAAACACTGCAGCAACCTCATTCTTTGGACCTCTGTCAGATAAAATGCTGTCCCTCCTGCTTCTGGAGAAACTGGACCTGTATTTGGGCAGCATCTAGGAATTCTGAGCCAGATCCTCATGTGCTACAGTTAAAACCCATTTTCAGTGGAAACAATTTTCCAAAGTGCCTATGGCCCAGATTCTGAAAGGTATTTAGGCACCTAACTCCCATGGAAATTATTCATTTATTCATTCATTCATTCATTCATTTCAATGGTCATTACCTACCTAAATACTTCAGGATCTGGGCCTAAGTGATTTAGGTGCCTATACACCATTTGATTTAAATGGGACGTAGGTGCCTAAATCACAAGGCACTTTGGAAAATTTTGTCCAATAGTTCTAAACCAATTTACATTGGTTGTGGATCAATGTATTTGTATTTCTAGGAGCAAGTGTTTGTTAGCTGGATATTGTGAGGCACTAGGCCAGGGATCAACAAACTTTGGCATGCGGCTCGCCAGGGTAAGCCCCCTGGCGGGCCGGGCCGGTTTGTTTACCTGCTGCATCTGCAGGTTCGGACAATTGC
>NW_020667251.1:0-1456 GCF_002925995.2 Terrapene triunguis | reverse complement strand
CCCCATGCCAGGTAACAGCCCCCCACACAGAGGGATCACCCTACTCCCACCCCTGGTAATGGCCCCCCACACAGAGGGCTAGCCCCACCGAGTAATGGCCACTCATGGAGGGCACCCCCACACCCACCAGATAATGGCGCCCCACATGAAGGGTGCACCCCTACCCCCACACTGAATAATGGCCCCCCCCATGGAGGGGTCACCCCACCCCCACATTGGGTAATGGCTCCACACGCACATGGAGCAGCATCCCACCCCCAAGCTGGGTAATGCCCCCCTCATGCAATACCCCCCCAGAGGGGCACCCCCTCACCAGGTAATCCCCCCCAGAGGGGTTACACACCCCACTGACGCTATGGGAGGTACCTCACATGCACATTCCACATGTGAGGCGGGAGAGTTCCACCAGTGTTAGCAATGCTGGGAGCCCTAACATAGGCTACTACTGCTGACACTGTTTTAGTCACTGGTGACTAGCCCAGCTTGGAGCAGCGTTATATGCCACTAAAATGGTGATGTCAGCCAGCAGCCCAGCTGCACTAGAAGACCTCCCACTGTTGCTAACACTCTAATGTAGACACAATCATATATTTCTCATATACACACAGAGCCAGAATTCGTGTAAAGACAGAAGCATTACTGTCTCAGGCTTGGTCTACAGTTAAAACCTATATTGGCATAACGATGTCAGTAAGGGCTGTGGGGAAAACATCTTTCCTTGTTTACATTAAAGGTTTGTATCTGTGCAGCTACACTTGCTACTGGCCACCAGTGGCTGAAGTGGGTCCTAATTCCTACTGTAGACAAGGCATTGGTTCACATCTTCAAGGTTATTTTCACAACCAGGAGAGCAAGACAGATAGGGCTTTTTTATTTTATAATACAAATGTACAATCTGGAACACAATTTTGTGGCAAGGGACAAATTCTGTGGCTGCAGAACATAAGTAGGGCCCTACCAAATTCACGGCCATGAAAAACGCGTCATGGACCGTGAAGTCTGATCTTCCCCTGTAAAATCTGGTCTTCTGTGTGCTGTTACCTTATACTATACAGATTTCAAGGGGGAGACCAGCATTTCTCAAATTGAGGGTCCTGACCCAATAGTGAGTTGCAGGGGGGTTGCAAGGTTATTTTAGGGGGTTACTGTATTGCCACCCTCACTCCTGGGCTGCCTTCAGAGCTGGGCGGCCAGAGAGCAGCAGCTGTTGGCCAGGTGCTCAGCTCTGAAGGCGGCGCCCCGCCAGCAGCAGCACAGATGTAACCCTGACAATACCATACCATGCCACCCTTGCTTCTGCACTGCTGTTGGCAGCAGCTCTGCCTTCAGAGATGGGCTCCCAGCCAGCAGCCGCCGCTCTCCAGCTGCCGAGCTCTGAAGACAGCGCTGCTCCCAGCAAGCAGTGGGGAAGTAAGGGTAGCAGTACCACAACCCTCCCGACAATAACCTTGCGACC
>NW_020667250.1:0-1246 GCF_002925995.2 Terrapene triunguis | reverse complement strand
TGTCACACATCAAGACATGTTTGGGCTGGATGTGAACCTGAGACACTTTGTTACCATAATCACAGGTTGGCTAGGAGTTGAAGTGTGTCCATTAATATTACATATGTCATTACACTTTTGTTTGTGATGACATATGTAATATTAATGGAGATTGAGTCAGAGTCTTTTCCCCAGACTTGCTTCTTTGCATTGCCCTGGTGGTACAGAGGGGCTAGAAAGCCAGTGTACCCGACCAGCTGGAGATTCCTAGGTGTAGCCAGCTCCTACATCATTTCCTATCCAGATCCTGTTTTCACCAGACAATTCAATAACCAGGGAAAATGTTAGGGTGACCAGACGTCCTGATTTTATCGGGACTGTCCCGATATTTGCTTGTTTGTCCTGCGTCCCAACCAATGTTCAGTCGGGACACTGGACAAACAAGCAATTTTGCCCTCCGCTCCTGCACACAGGTGGAGCCTGGAGGGGCTCGCACACCCCCCCCACCACCCCGACTCCACCCCCTCCTTCTCCCATTGGATCCCTCCCGAAATCCTTGCCCTGGCCCCACCCCCAGCTCCGCCCCCTCACTGCCCCATTGGATCCCTCCTCAAATCCCCGCCTCTTCCTCCTCCCTCCCAGGCTTGTGCCGATCAGCTGTATGGCGGCGAAGCGCTGGAGGGAGGCCCGGGGGACGCAGGGAAGCGCGGGGTGAGTGAGTTCGGCCTGGCCCCGAGCGCAGGCAGGAGGGCAGGGCGGTACCTGCAGGGGCAGTCCCAGGTCTGGCCTGGGGAACCGGCTCCCTGTACACACCCATGGGTGGGGGTGAGGGGGCAGCAGCTGCCCACACGGGGACTCCAACGGGGCTTCACCTCCCGCCACGTGGAGGCAGCGGCAGCCCCGTTCCTTCCCCTGCGGGACCCAAGTGGGATGGGGGGGCTGGGGCCTGCTGCCCCCACTCCGGGGCCGCCCCCGGTGCTCTGCGGGGCAGCTGGGCATGGGCCGGGCCTGGGCACACTCGGGGTGACGGGATTGTGCCGCCCCACAGGCGGGCTGTACAGAAACCCTGCCCCAGGGCGGAGGCAGCGGCAGCCCCGTTCGTTCCCCTGCGGGACCCGAGCGGGACTGGGGGGCTGGGGTCTGCTGCCCCCACTCTGGGGCCACCCGCAGGATTGCACCAACTGGGCACCTTCCCCTATGGGGGGAGGTGGAGACGAGGTGAGCTGGTGCGGGGGTGGGGGGAGGCACTCCGGCGGCTTTTTTTTTT
>NW_020667249.1:0-1185 GCF_002925995.2 Terrapene triunguis | reverse complement strand
GCCAAGCGACTGCAAGGTTAATTTGTGGCCATGGGAGCCTAAAAGAGGAGGGGCCAGAGCCCAGGGCTATGTACCTAACACAGAGTGACTCACAACAAGGGAGTGACAGCTTGTCCACACACAAGTCATGCTGCTTTAACTACACCATCGAAAGCAGTACAAGCCAGCTAGTGTTTCTACTGATTACAAAGGTGCTTTTATAGCTATTCCCCTGCAAGAAAGGGAATAAGCTCTGTGGGTGCAGGGTGCCTTTAGACCAGGGCTTAGAGCGTTTTTCTCCATTCAGTCCCAGGGCAGGGCTAACCACAACTGAAAAGAAATGCAGAGGAAAGGCAGCTGCTGTCTTGTTTAGCCAGGAAGCTGTTAACCGTAACGCTCCGCACCCTCTCTACCCTCCATGGACCTCAGCTGCTTGTGAAGGAGTCTGACTGTCAGACATTCATTAAAGTTCAGGGAGGTTGCTGAGAGCCAGCCATGTCCGTCCATGCCCAGATTCCACTCCAGACTCTCTGCCCATAATCAGAAAGGCATCCGAGCACAGAATGCTACTGGCAAAGTCCCAAGGCACCCAGGCGAGGCAGCACCAGATTCCCCAGAACCAAGTGCTGTCCACTGCAGCCCCTTGCACGCCACAAGGGGAAAGAAAGCGCCAGAAGCAGGAAGGGAGCACAGGAGGCTGGCATAAGCAGGCCCCAGAGAAGAAAGACACACTGGACATTGCTGCACGACGCACACTTTCTTACCGTGTTTGCCATAATAATTCTCTTCATCTCCCGCCATGCCAGCGACTCGCCGCAGGAGCTCAGCTCACTTCCTTTCGACTCCCACACTCAGCTGGGGACCGGTTGCCCAGTCGGGCTCCCGTGGCCCCCTCTTCCTCTCTGGCTGAACTGGTCTAACCTGTAATAGGTATTTATCAAAAAGCTCCCTTTGCAGGCAGCTTGTGTTGCTCTTTCACACACTGATTCTCTGGCTGTCTTAGCCCTCTTTCCCCTTCTCTCTGGGTGTGACCATGATCAGCCAATAAAAACAGGCCCATTCAGCGAGCACATTTAAAGGGACAGCAACCCTCCTCTAGGATAGGGCTGGGTTGTTGGCCTGCTTCTCCCAGGCCCTGTGCCACGTCTGGTCATTTACACCCTGTGCCAAATGCATGCCAAGTGCTCCCGAATCAGAATGGGAACA
>NW_020667248.1:0-1727 GCF_002925995.2 Terrapene triunguis | reverse complement strand
AGGCACTAGCCTGAGGCTGTTGTTAAATAGGCCAAACTTTCCTTGCCAGTCATCTTGCTTGACGCCCCTATTACAACGTGAAGGATGTGAGCAAATGGCCAAGGTGCCATTTTCCTTGCTGGGAGCAAAGGCCCAGTGAAGCAGACATTCTGCAGCATGAGTTTGTGGGTGACAGCAAGTGGATGATCCTGCTGAAATGCTGCACAGAGTGTAGTGATGTGCTCCCACCTCTGAATCTCTCCCTCAGCCGTGCACACGCTCAGGTTGTCTGTCCCTGGGGATTTTAAGTCAGAAGCAAACAGAAGACACTTGAAGTGAAATTAACCCTGAATCCAAGAATGGCCAGGAGATGGTGCTCAAGGTCTTGGGAAGTCATTGCAGTGGAAAGGCCTCTGCTAACTTTTGCTAACGCTCTTCTTGGACATTTCCAAACCTCCTCTCACTGCTGGGCTCTTGGGCCTCTTGGGAATTTGACCCCAGCACCCCAAGAGTTAAAGCATCACTCTGTTAAAAGAACACAGCATGAAACTGGTTTGATGAGGCTTAGGGCCAACCCCCTCTCCCTAGGGAGGGTAAAAATGCTGCTGCTTACTGCTAGCAGCAATGAAATGGTCCAGGAACAATTCCTCCTTCGAAAAAGAAGAGCGAAGAGAATAGCATTGATACTTATCATATCTAAATATAATAGTCTTTCCTTTGCAGGTTACCGTTAACAGAAGGGAGGTAGATGAGAGTCAGGCTCAGTGTCCAACACCTGTTACTGAGCTAGGGAATGTGTATAGCCTCTCAAAGTGTGCATGTGTTTAGAGGCAAGTCCACATGGAGTTTGCCACAAAAAGCAGCCCAGAAGGAGCTCAAGGCTGAAGCAGCACAGAGGCTGAATTGCACGGGTAGGACGTGTTCTTCCTGCCTGGCACGGAGACACTTCGTCAAAGCAGTCTGAAGGAAGGCTGAAACAGGCCGAGGTGGAGAAATGATAGTAAGACTCCAGAATGGATATAGGCCTCATCCTGGAGAGCAAGTTCTCGCCATCAAATTGAACGTCGGGCAGCTTCCATTACAGCCAGCAAAGTTCTGAGAGGAGCCTGGGCAAGGAGTTGTCTCCTTCTTCGAGGAAATGCAGCTGTGTATTCCACTTCGGCGTGGGCATGCCCAGCACACCAGAGCTAGAGAATGTGCCTAGCAGTACCGGTGGAGGGACAGCTCTCTTGCCTTTTGGCTATAGCTCCTGCCCTGGCTACATGAGGCAGCGCCACCCCAGCCCTCCCTCACTTCCTTCTTCCCACCCATGGCTGGACTTAGAGCTCTGCGTGGTCTGAACCTCACAACTTCAGCTAGTTTAGTTTTTTCCTTTGTTGTATCTAGTTCAGGGGTGGGCAAACTTTTTGGCGTGAGGGCCACATCGGGATATGGAAATTGTTTGGCGGGCCATGAATGCTCACAAAATTGGGGGTAGGAGTGCAGGAGGGGGTGAGGGCTTCGGCTGGGGGTGCGGGCTCTGCTCTGGGGTCAGAAATGAGTTCAGGGTGTGGGAGGGGGCTCCGGGTTGAGGTGAGGGCTCTGGGGTGGGGCTGGGGATGAGGGGTTTGGGGTGCAGGAGGGGGCTTCAGGATGGGACCAAGGGGTTCGGAGGGTGGGAGGGAGATCAGGGATGGGGCAGGCTGTTGGGGCATGGGGGAGGGCTCTGGCGGGGGTGTGGGCTCTGGGGCAGGGCTGAGGAGGAGGGG
>NW_020667247.1:0-1810 GCF_002925995.2 Terrapene triunguis | reverse complement strand
CCCACCCATGGCCTGCAGGCAGCCTCTCCCATCCCCTGCCTGTCCCCTCGCCCACTCCCGCCCCTTGCCCGCCCAGCACTCACCAGCTCCCGCAGGCCGTACTGGCTCTCCACCTTGGCTCGTAGCTGCACGAAGCACTGCTCCATGCGCTCGTGGAAGGGCCTGAGGTCCTCAGTCACCTTCCTGCCGTGGATCCGGATCCCCTCTGCCAAGAGCGGAATCTGCCGGGAAACAGGCCCAGTGCCAGCGCCCGCAGGACGGACACTCTTGGCTCACACAACCCAGGCGCTACAGGGACAAGGATCCCTGGGTGGAGGGCTGGGGGGCAACGGGGGCAGGGCAGCACCCACATGGGCCTGGCAGGGCTGAGGGGTCAGTGTCTGGTGCCGGAATGGGCAGCGGCCTGCCCAGGGCAAAGGGCTCAGGGGAAGATCCCCCCGTTTGGGGAACTCTAAGGATCCTCCAATGTTCTGCCTGGAGCAGCTGCTGAGGGGGCTCCTGGCTGCAGGAGGCTGGGCAGAAACACCCCCAGGAAGCCCTGGGATGCTGGGGAGCCCTGCAGCAAAGGGAAGGTACCTGCCAGGCGATCAGATCCTGCAGCTTCTCAATACTGGCCTGGTCCTCGGGGTGCTCCGTCAGGTAGGCCTCCTGGAAAAACGCCTGCAACAGCAAACCCGCCTCAGCTCCTACCTTGTCCTGGCTCAGCACATGGCCTCAGCCCCCGGCAGGGTGGAGCTGAGCATGGAGCAGAGACATGTCTCACTCCCGACCCACAGCCCCTGGCTGTGTAAGCCCTGGGCTCCTTCCTCTGCTCTCTGTCCCCCAGCTCTGCCGGTGCCCTCACTCCCGACCCACAGCCCCTGCTACTCCCAAGCTCTGCTGGTGCCCTCACTCCCAACCCACAGCCCCTGCTACTCCCAAGCTCTGCCGGTGCCCTCACTCCCAACCCACAGCCCCCAGCTATCTATAAAAAGTATTGGCTGGATGAATGGACTGTAAGGTGGATAGAAAGCTGGCTAGATCGTCGGGCTCAACGGGTAGTGATCAATGGCTCCATGTCTAGCTGGCAGCCGGTATCAAGCGGAGTGCCCCAAGGGTCGGTCCTGGGGCCGGTTTTGTTCAATATCTTCATTAATGATCTGGAGGATGGCGTGGACTGCACCCTCAGCAAGTTTGCAGATGACACTAAACTGGGAGGAGTGGTAGGTACGCTGGAGGGTAGGGATAGGATACAGAGGGACCTAGACAAATTAGAGGATTGGGCCAAAAGAAACCTGATGAGGTTCAACAAGGACAAGTGCAGAGTCCTAGTGGTGGCAGATGACAGAACAAGGAGCAATGGTCTCAAGTTGCAGTGGGGGAGGTTTAGGTTGGATATGAGGAAACACTATTTCACTAGGAGGGTGGTGAAGCACTGGAATTGGTTACCTAGGGAGGTGGTGGAATCTCCTTCCTTAGAGGTTTTTAAGGTCAGGCTTGACAAAGCCCTGGCTGGGATGATTTAGTTGGGGTTGGTCCTGCTTTGAGCAGGGGGTTGGACTAGATACCTCCTGAGGTCCCTTCCAATCCTGATAGTCTATGATTCTATGAGCCATGGGCTCCCTCCTCTGCACCCTGCTCCCCAGCTCTGCCAGTGCCCCTCACTCCCGACCCACAGCCCCTGCCAGCCCAGCCCCCCGCAGCTCTGCCGGTGCCCCTCACTCCCGACCTGCAGCCCCTGCTACCCCAGCCTGCCCCCACAGTTCTGCTGGTGCCCCTCAATCCCAACCCACAGCCCCTGCCAGCCCAGTCCTGCCCCCCCAGTTCTGCC
>NW_020667246.1:0-1862 GCF_002925995.2 Terrapene triunguis | reverse complement strand
GGGGGTTGGGTAGGCGTGGGAGTTCTGGGGGTCTGTCGGGGTGGTGGTGGATGGGGTCAGGGCAGTCAGGGGACAGGGAGCAGGGCGAGTTGGGTAGTGGGTGGGGTTCTGGGGGGCAGTTAGGGTGGGGGGTCTTGGGAAGGAGTGGTCAGGGACAAGGAGCGGGGGGGGTTGATGGGTTGCGGTTTCTGAGGGGGGCAGTTGGGGGCAGGACATGGGTGGGGGTCGGATGGGGGGGATGTACTCACTGGGCGGTTCCCTACCCGGTCTTCGGTGGCGGGTCCTTCACCCGCTGGAGCCGTGCTGCCGAAGACCGGGTAGGGAACCGGTTCCTAAGATTTTGACAGCTCATCACTGCTCCCAGGTTCCCATCCATTTTTGCTTCCCCTACTAATTCTTCCCTGTTTGTGAGCAGCAGGTCAAGAAGAGCTCTGCCCCTAGTTGGTTCCTCCAGCACTTGCACCAGGAAATTGTCCCCTACGCTTTCCAAAAACTTCCTGGATTGTCTGTGCACTGCTGTATTGCTCTTCCAGCAGATATCAGGGTGATTGAAGTCTCCCATGAGAACCAGGGCCTGTGATCTAGTAACTTCTGCTAGTTGCCAGAAGAAAGCCTCATCCACCTCATCCCCCTGGTCCTGTGATCTATAGCAGACTCCCACCACGACTTCACCCTTATTGTACACACTTCTAAACTTAATCCAGAGACTCTCAGGTTTTTCTGCAGTTTCATACCGGAGCTCTGAGCAGTCATAAACCTCTCTTACATACAGTGCAACTCCCCCACCTTTTCTGCCCGGCCTGTCCTTCCTGAACAGTTTATATCCATCCATGACAGTACTCCAGTCATGTGAGTTATCCCACCAAGTCTCTGTTATTCCAATCACATCATAATTCCTTGACTGTGCCAGGACTTCCAGCTCTCCCTGCTTGTTTCCCAGGCTTCTTGCATTTGTGTATAGGCACTTAAGATAACTCGCTGATCATCCTGCTTTTTCAGTATGAGGCAGGAATCCTCCCTTCTTGCGCTCTCTTGCTCATGCTTCCTCCTGGTATCCCACTTCCCCACTTACCTCAGTGCTTTTGTCTCCTTCCCCCGGTGAACCTAGTTTAAAGCTCTCCTCACTAGGTTAGCCAGCCTGCTTGTGAAGATGCTCTTCCCTCTCTTCGTTAGGTGGAGCCTGTCTCTGCCTAGCACTCCTCCTTCTTGGAACACCATCCCATGGTCAAAAAATCCAAAGCCTTCTCTCCGACACCACCTGCGTAGCCATTCATTGACTTCCATGATTCGATGGTCTCTACCTGGGCCTTTTCCTTCCACAGGGAGGATGGATGAGAACACCACTTGTGCCTCAAACGCCTTTATCATTCTTCCCAGAGCCACGTAGTCTGCAGTGATCCGCTCAAGGTCATTCATGGCAGTATCATTGGTGCCCACGTGGAGAAGCAGGAAGGGGTAGCGATCCGAGAGCTTGATGAGTCTCGGCAGTCTCTCGTAGCTCCTGGCAAGCAGCACACTTCTCGGTTTTCCTGGTCGGGATGGCAGATAGATGACTCGGTCCTCCTGAGGAGGGAGTCCCCGACCACCACTACCCGCCTCCTTCTCTTGGGAGCGGTGGTCATGGAACCCCCATCCCTAGGACAGTGCATCTCATGCCTTCCAATTGGTGGAGTCTCCTTCTGCTCCCTTCCCTCAGATGTATCATCTGGTCTACTCTCCACATTATAACCTGTGTAGAGAACATGATAATGGTTGCTCACCTGTATTTGCATTGCTGGTACATGGACGCTCCTCTTTCTTCTTCTGGAGGTCACATGCTGCCAAATTTCTTCACCGTCCTTCTGCCCGTGCTGCGCAGCCTG
>NW_020667245.1:0-1654 GCF_002925995.2 Terrapene triunguis | reverse complement strand
CCAACCCACTTTCCCCAACTTCCGTGTTCTTCACGCCACTCACTGCCACCAACACCAGTATCTTCACCACCCAGCCCTGAAAACCATGACCCTTACCCTCTGCACTCAACCCCCATCACCATGCAGTATAGCTATCCTGAAGTGCAGCACTCGCTACACAGCACACCAGACAGGACATACCCGAATCTGTGATTGTACCGTTCCCCACTCCACCCCCTTGTTTCTTTTCAATAAATGGATTCTTTGGCTTTGAAAACATTCTTTATTATTGCATAAAGTAAAAGACTCCTTAGCCCAGGAAATAAACAGGCACTGCAAGTCTGCTTGTTTACTTAGCAGACACTGATTCCTAAAGATTGGAACTACTGCACTTCACTCCCGTGCAAGGCACCAGATATCACTGCTGGTTTTCAGCCTCAAATTGCTCCCTCAAGGTATCCCTAATCCTTGCAGCCCCGCGCTGGCCCCCTGTAATAGCCCTGCTCTCTGGCTGTACAAATTCAGCCTCCAGGTGTTGAACCTCGGAGATCCATGCCTGAGTGAAGCTCTCACCCTTCTCTTCACAAATATTATGGAGGGCACAGCAAGTGGATATAACCGCGGGGATGCTGTTTTCGGCCAAGTCCAGCTTCCCATACAGAGATCGCCAGCGGCCCTTTAAACGGCCAAAGGCACACTCCACAGTCATTCGGCACCGGCTCAGCCTGTAGTTGAACCGTTCCTTGCTGCTGTCAAGGCTTCCTGTGTAGGGTTTCATGAGCCACGGCATTAATGGGTAAGCGGGATCTCCAAGGATCACAATGGGCATTTCAACTTCCCCTACCGTGATCTTCTGCTCTGGGAAAAAAGTCCCGGCCTGCGTCTTCCTGAACAGCCAAGTATTCCGAAAGATGCGTGCAACATGCACCTTTCCAGGCCAGCTTGTGTTAATGTCAATGAAACACCCACAGTGATCCACAAGCGCCTGGAGAACCATAGAGAAATACCCCTTCCGATTAACGTACTTGGATCCTAGGTGGGGTGGTGCCAGAATAGGAATGTGCGTCCCATCTATTGCCCCTCCACAGTTAGGGAACCCCATTTGCGCAAAGCCATCCACTATTTCCTGCACGTTACCCAGAGTCACGGTTCTTCTGAGTAGAATGCGATTATTGGCCTTGCAAACTTGCATCAACACGATTCCAACGGTCGACTTTCCCACTCCAAACTGGTTTGCGACCGACCTGAAGCTGTCTGGAGTTGCCAGCTTCCAGATTGCAATAGCCACCCACTTCTCCACTGGCAGGGCAGCTCTCAATCTCGTGTCCTTGCGACACAGGGTGGGGGCAAGCTCCTCACACAGTGCCATGAAAGTGGCTTTTCTCATCCGAAAGTTCTGCAGCCACTGCTCATCATCCCAGACTTCCATGACGATGTGATTCCACCACTTGGTGCTTGTTTCCCGAGCCCAAAAGCGGTGTTCCACGGTGCCGAGCATGTCCATGAATGCCACAAGCAATTTCGTGACGTACGCGTTACGCGGCTCGATAGCATCATCGGACTCCTCACTCTCACTGTCACTTTGGATCTTAAGGAATAGTTCGACAACCAAACGTGACGTGCTGGCGAGATAAGTCATCATACGCCACAGCAGTTCGGGCTCCATTTCCTGCAA
>NW_020667244.1:0-1652 GCF_002925995.2 Terrapene triunguis | reverse complement strand
CATCCCTAAGCACTTTGCAAGCTGTCTGCATACATCAGCACTGAAATACAGCCACCTCTGGGGCGGAAAGACACTGCACCCAACACAGCAGTGGGAGAGAAAGAGGAGCTTGCCCAGGGGCCCTGAGGCAAACCCCTATTTGGACAGAAAGTGCTGGGAGGTTTGTAATGGCTGTGCCAAGCAGATGTTAATCTTGCTGTTTAAAGGGTCTTAAACTGTCTCAACTCAGTGGCCTCCCTTGGGCCTGGATGGTGCTGCCCCAGTGATCTCCCTCCCAGTCCTTCCTGCCTCAAGGGCTGCTGAGCTGGCTACTGCCTCCTCTCTTGCGTGCAATGTAGCCGCAGTGGACGAAGAGCTCTGTGGGGCTCGAAGCCTGTCTCTCTCTCCAACAGAAGTTAGTCCAATAAACAACATTACCTCACCTGCTGGGTCCTCCTCCCTTGGTCGCCGTGCTACGGTGCAGCGCATCGTACGGGGCCCTGGGTTAGACCCTTAGGGCTGCAGCTGGCTCCGTTGCATAAGGAGAGAGGCAGTGCATAGGGCCCTGGGCCTCACAGCAGAAGGGAGATGTTGGGAAATGAGCTGGGAAGAGGGTGATCAGCGCCCTGGCCCATTCTCAGGAAACAGGGACAAAATGATGAGAGACTGAGCCCACGCTCTGTGCCATGCACTGCCCCACCAGCTCCCAGACAAGCCCACTATCGGGTTCAAGGATTGTCCCAAAGGTGACAGGTGGCTGTGTAGGGACTAGGGCCCAGATCCGCAAAGACATGTAGGCGCCTAACTCCCCCTGACAGCAATAGAGCTGTGAGGATCTGGGACGAAGCTCAGCAGCTTCCGAGCAGAAGGGCGTGACAGTCAGTCGGATTCACGCTCACTCACCGTCTGGGAAAGCACCACACTGGCCCCATGATGCTCCAAGGGCGACCAAAAGCCAGACAGCATCTGTCCCCCTGCAGTGCCAGCGCGCTGGCCAGAGTCTCTCTAACGCTTTGGATACGGCTCCTTCAGAGCTAAGCAACGGGGCACAAGTATTCACCTGGAGCCCACTGCTGTGCCTCGTTTCCAGGGCTCCCGCTCCCGAAGACTGGTCCTCAGTGTGCAGCCATCACCCGTCTCTCTAGCTCCCTCTCCAGACACACGCCTCTCGCGCTGGCACAATCCCCTTGGCACCGATTCAGAGCCAGGGTGCAACCCTGTCGGATTGTTTTCATGGGAACTCCCAGGGGCCAGTGGGACCTGCAGGCGCTTTGCTTGCCCATAGCCAGATCCTGCGTCCAAAGGAGACGCTGTCAGCGCCCTTCACCCCTGGGTGTGCCGGGGCCCCCGGGAGTGCTCCGGACTGAGTCGTTGGGTGGCAAGCCCGTTACTCTCTGGCATAGCAGCATGGCCAGGGCCTCTCCTATGGATTTCTGGATAGCCCTTCATCAGGAGAATGCTGGAGCTGCCAGGCACTGAAGGGGTTACACTTTGCCCCAGGAGGCAGGATTGGTTGATGCATCAGAGGCCAGGCAGGAGTCCCAGAGCCTCCCACTCCCAAGAGGGTTAACGCCCACAGGAGAAAGGGCTGGTCCGGGCCGCAGGGGCATGGCCACAGGTAGGCCTAAATCGGTGCCTCAGGCAGAAGCCAATGTCCGAATGGCTGTGGATGA
>NW_020667243.1:0-1198 GCF_002925995.2 Terrapene triunguis | reverse complement strand
TTGCCTTCAGAAATATAGGGCCAAATCCTTGGCTGGCATAAATTAGCTCTATTCCATACCAGACAAGGATTTGACTTTAGTGAATAGCTAGAATCTCAGCACAGATGAAGATTATTAGTTTTAAACAAACATCATCCTCAATGCCTGTTTGCAGAAGTAACTACTAACACATTACCCAACAATCAACATTATTTGATTTCCTTATTGAGATTATAACACTCAGCTTTTTCACATTTCCCTGCATCCTGTTTTTACCAATTATTTGGAATAAAAAAAGACTAAGAACACCAGTTGGTTACAAGCAATACCTTTTGTTAGCCTAATAAAATGTGTGCTTTTGAGAACAGAGCATCATCTACACTATTAGGACAGGAGGAATGCCCCTAGTTACTTCTTCTCTATTAAATGAAACAAAGTGTGTCTTATTGTCTCTATTTTGTGATTCCTTTATCACGACTTCATTCTGTTGACTGCAAATAGTTATGTTTATTTTATGCACCAGAACACTGGGTGAGTGTAGGAAGTTAGATAGTTTGACTTATCCCAAGTTGATTGTCACAAGACTCTTTTCAATCTAGCCTCTGATGTGTAGCTCTGTAAACAACATGAAAACACAAAGCAATTCCAACTATTGGCCACAGATAAGTTTACAAAGAGGGAGGCAAAGACTAAGGCCTAGTCTACACTATAGGGTTGCGTTGACATAAGCTGCCTTACATCACCTAGCTGTGGAAGTGTTTTCACTTAAATTTGACTCCAGCTGACATAAGTGCCTTGCTACACCAATTTAGTAACATCACCTCCCCAAGCAGCCTAGAATCAGGGTCAATGTAATTAGGTCAACACAGCATCAGTGTAACACTGAGTTGCTTACATCAACTACTAGGTGCTTTCAGGAGCCACCCCACAATGCCCCACACTGGCAATAAAATTGATACAAGCACTCCTGGTGGTGTTGAGGACTCATACCACCAACACAAGGAGCCAAGCCTGCACACACAAGAGCAATCTAATAACTGTGGTGGCTGTATACGGTCATAGAAATTTCTGTCCGTTCCAGCTGAGGAATAAGGAGAGACAGACACAGCTAATCAAGCAAGGAGCCCCGGGAGGGGCGATCCATTTATTTCAATTGCAATTGGGTTCGAGCTCATAAGTCAGCAAGAACAAACAAAACACTTACACCAAAGCATTATAT
>NW_020667242.1:0-1234 GCF_002925995.2 Terrapene triunguis | reverse complement strand
ACCAGTGTCCTGGGACCTGGATCCTGAGTGTTTGCTGATCTGAGTCAAACTGATGTGTGTGTGGATAGGAGGGGGAGTTGGGCTCAAACCTGAGTCAGAGCCCAGGATTAGTGTGCAGTATAGACATAGCCACTGAGATGAATAGGGGAGCTCACCCCTCTTACAGGTATTGATTTAGGCTGTCTGCAGACTCAGGCAGACATTACCACATCTGTCACTCAGGTCACATTTTCAAGTTTTTCCTTTGCATCTAGGAGGGCTAAAAATGTACGGTGTATTAAATTCAAAACTGAGTTCTGACGTAATCATATGATACCACAAGCTGGTGCTTTAGGTACTGGCCCACAGCGCCTATATTTACTACTTATCAGACTGGGGCCAAAATTCTCATGTTCTTGTTTTTCACTTACAGATTTGAACACTTTTAGATAATGGGTTTCTTTTTATGTTTCAGGAATAATATGCACATAAAGAGAATGACATTGTATATGGTTTTTGTTCCCTCCCACCTTCCTGTAACTAACTGCACAAACAGTGGCTGTGGTCCTGCAAAGATTTATGTACATGCTCCACTTCACGCACATGAGTAGTTTCATTGATTTCAGTGGGACTACTCATGTGTGCCAAATTAGGTACCTGTGTACATCTTTACAAGATCGGGATTAAGGCAGACCCTTCTGCCTGAGTGGAGCCAAAATGACACAAACAGGTGTATCTGCATGCATGTATCTCAGTGCAGAAGCAGGACCTAAGCAAAGGTGAGCAAAAGTAGCCAGGTAAACATCTAACTAGCATCATACACATTGAGTTGTTTGTACACACAGTTACAGTAAGTGGGCATGAAAATCAGACATCTATTTTTTACATGTGCACTTCAATCCTCCATTTTTTGAAATGTGTCCTCCTGTAATCCATACAGGAGGAATCAACAGTGACAAGAACCTTGGCACTTTTGTACATTATTATATTACGTGCATATATAAGTAACATTAGTTAGAACCCGGAAAACATTTGTGAAATATATTTAACATTTCTTTGGAATTTTGTTTTGATGGAAATTCTCTTACCGGGTCTCAGATTAGTAGCTATGATATATTGCATTTGTGGTTTATTAATGGGATATTATTCACAAAAATGAATGGAAAGATGGTCTCATGGTTACAACTCCAGACTTGGACCAAAGAGATCTAAATTCTAATCACAGCTCTCTCATAGATTTCTGTTATGACTTGTG
>NW_020667241.1:0-2175 GCF_002925995.2 Terrapene triunguis | reverse complement strand
TTTAAGGGCAACCAGTGTACAGGCCAAAACATTTTAAAAGAGTTTAGCTCCTACTTAGGCATCAAAATAAGCGGCCACATTTTCAAGCGATCAGTATGTTGGGAGCTGAAATCTTTTGAAAATCTGGCCATAAATGCCACAATGAGAGCTACTGGGTGTTGGACTCCTTTGATTATTTGTCCCTGGCTGAGTGGTGAACATTAGAAAATGTGGCCCTGAAGTTTTATTTGAACCTGGTCCTAAAAGCTCAAATCTCTATCCATTTGAGCTAGAGGAAGTAACTCCATTAGCAGGTAGAAAGTAGCCTACTATTTTTCTCACTGAGGGCAACCACTTGCACATACTAAGGACACTGCCTGTTGAACTGATTATAGCATTTACATATGAAAACAGTAACAGCTGGTGAGAAAAAGTAGGAGACACATGCAAAGGATAACAAAATATGTTTTGTTTTCACATGAATGGAGACTGAGTAAGTCAGAGATGCAGGAAGGCCACCCTAAATATCTGGAGGTGCAAAGGAGAATGCTCTCACTGACACAGAAGTATTGTGCTAATGGATAAGGAGGAGACCAGTGTTAGGCAAGCATAAGGAGTGGGGAGTAAAGGGACACAAATAGGTTTATGATCAAGTCTATAGAGATGAGTTTAAAAATAAGGAAGGATGTTTTGAACTGAACTCTGAAGTGAATACAGAGTCAGTAGAGTTATTTAGTGTGGAAATTGTGTGTTCATGTCTCCTGGTACTGTGTATGCAAAGAGGCAAGCAGCATAGTTCCTCATGTAGTTGAGTGTGACAATCTGAAATTTTCAGTTTTGCTTCTCCACAGCCACAACAACAAAGGAGAAGATGGTACAACAAGGAGAAAAATATTCTGTAATAAAATCATCCAGCTGCCACAGTGGAAGGAAGGAGGAAATTAGTGTTCTTCATGTTGTGTTGATGATTATGACAGAGTGAGATGTGTCTCCACCAAATTGTGAACTCCATTTTGTATTGTGTGCTAAACACGTTTAACCTTACCCAGAGCAAGGTTACTGAGTTGCATTCCAGGCAGATGCCTGCCTAGGAAAGGTGCTTGACACCTTCTTGAAGGCCATCATTGAGAAGCCATCACAGAACAATCTGAAGCCACCAATTTTGACTGCCTCTCAACTGCAGGCCCAACCTGGAACAACAGACTTTCTACTCAAGGGTGAAGGCTCTACAGCTTCTCAGCACAAATATGTGGCAAAAGGAGACAGGTTGTATTTAAGAGGAGGTGCTTCTCTGAGCCAAGGGAGCAGACTATTGCTGCATGTAAGCAGGACTGGCAGGAAACAAAGAAGACAGGAGGGACTCTCCCTCACTTGAAGCATTGACAAACCTGATGCTCACAGAAGGAAGGAGCTCAGACACAGGGAAGGTGCGTCTCAGGACTTCTGTTATTTTTCAAAGATCTGTAACTCTCTAATGTTATTTAAAAGTAAAGTGATTGTGATTAAGAAATTCCTGTGCTAAACCTGGATTCATAGTTCTCCTGCTATGTTGTCCCCAAAGGGGTAAAACTAGAAGCTAGAGTGCCCACAGCTCTGGGGGACTAAGGGTCTAGGATAACTGGTCTGTGGAGTCCCACATCCCATGAAAGGTCTCTGACAACTGGTCAAACCCAGGAGCATACCAGAGCTAGAAACAGTGAAGACTCTACCCAGACCCAGTCAGCTTACAAGTATGTGGGACTCAGAGGCTGGATCCACTCACAACTCACTGATGTCCATACAGAACAGTAGTGGGCCAGATCATGACATTGATTATTCTGTGCAGCATATGTCCTTGTCCAGTGAGAGAGGAGGTGCCCTAGCTAAGAAATTTACAATGGTCAAGGTGAAAGGATACGAAAGCAAGAAACAGGATTTCAACAGAGGTGTATGTGAGGCAGTACTGAACACGGATAGGACTGGAAAATACAGGTAGCGCAAAGTGGCATTAAACTGGCTGGAGATAGGCAGAATTGTATATTGACTGTGCAGGAACACTGTCACTCAGTGGAAAGCTCGCAGAGTCATCTCCAGTGACTCCTGTGCCAGTCCCCCACCACTCCTGACCAAAGGGAAAGAAAGGTTTATGTAGGAGTTGTGTTGGAAACATGGGGTGGGAGGGTGGGCACAGGGTGATGGGGGAAGGTGGAATAGAGC
>NW_020667240.1:0-3966 GCF_002925995.2 Terrapene triunguis | reverse complement strand
TCATTTATGATTTCTCTAGTCATGAAAACACCACCATGGCCTTTTCTGCAGCTTCCGGTCCTTGATTTTCAGAAATGCTGAGCACCCAAAGTCAAACTGAAATCAAGTGGAACTATGGGTGCTCAGCACCTCTCAAAATCAGAGATACTTAGGGCTCTGCAAATACAGTGAAGTTCTCCAATGCCATCCAGTTGCACTGTGCCATCTGATGATGGATATGTTACCTGAAAAATCTAAATTCCTCTTGGTAAAAATCCATTGTTTCTTCCAATGAAGAAGAAAGATGTGCTTTTCACCTACACTTCTACCCCGATATAACGCTGTCTGCGGGAGCCAAAAAATCTTATTGTGTTATAGGTAAAACTGTGTTTATATCAAACTTGCTTTGATCCGCTGGAATGTGCAGCCCTGCCCCCCGGAGCGCTGCTTTACCGCGTTGTATCCGAATTCATGTTATATCGGGTCGCGTTACATCGGGGTAGAGGTGTAGTTACATTCCTCCTGGCTTGAAGATTTAATCCCTGGTGTGAGGTTTGCTTGATCCATCTTTATGGGGATGGAGAAAACAAGATGAGCTATAACGAGATGAATAAAAATAGAGAAGAATAACAACTTCAAAACACTATTGAGGCCTTTTTAAGGTCCCCAGCTTCCGTATGTTGTGGAGATGATAATTAATATCCCTGTAAGGCACAGGTCAATATTCAGACTTCCCCAAGTTCTGGGAGAGGTTGTCAAACAGAGCTGGGATTTATATGGACCAAAGAAGCATGATTTTTGTTTCACCATCCCCAGAGGAATCTAACCTTAATCCCAATGACTTTATAGGGACCATCTTTTTGTTCTGTATTTGTACAGTACTTAGCACAATGAGGTCCTTGACCATGACTGGGGCTCCTGGGCACAACCAGAATAATAAATGAAAAGTGTGGCTTTGGGGTTAATGATATTACCTAACAGGTACTATGGTAGCTGTTTCTTCATTAGAAACAGGCCTCTTTCTTCTGGAACACTTAGCTCTTCCCTCTGATTTCCTGCTTGCCATCCTTCCTCTGGAAGCAGGGTGGGCTGGATTTCCAGTTAGGCACAGTAGGCATGTGTTTAGGGGTACCTAACTTTTAACCCACTTTTAATACATACAGCTCCACTGCGGGCAGCCAGGCTCCTGGCAAGGGTTGGTGGCCACCAGCATGTGGTACTGGAGCAGGGTGAGCATCTGAGTCAGCCCACCTGGGGCCGCTGAGAGCCATGGCCAGGCACAGCAGCTGTTGAAGATGCTGGGAGCGTCCCAACCAACTTCTCTATCTCTGCCGCTCCTGTGCCAGGGAGGGGAGAGGAAGGGGTGTGGCTGGTGTGCCATTCACTTGCATAGGCAGAGCTGGAGTGCAGCTGCTGGGCTGGGCTGCAGGAGGGATGGAAAACACTCAGGAACTGCTCACCAAGGGGAGAAGTACAGTTTCCCCACCCACCCACCCACTCCCTTGCACCTCACCTGGGGCACTCAGGCTGGGAGCTCTGTGTGACGGAGGGTCTCGTGCCTTCCCAGGGAGGCTAGGTTTATATTTCTTTCCATATTTTACAGAAAATATGAAGGTCTGCTGTAGGCAGGTGGGGGGTGCTGAAGATGCTGTCTCTCTAGGGGTGCAAAAGGTGTAAATCTGGCCCTGTCTGGGAGTGATTTGTTTTGTAATCCTTTAATTACAGAGCATACAATCTATGTACTTTGTTTGCCTTCCTGGAGTGAGCCGAAGAGCCATTCTGGTTTGAGATTGAAGGACAAGCTCAATGATCTACCTTGTGGCAAGGATTTTTGGATATTGCTCTTCATCTGGCAGGCAGGGAAGAAGCAGACAAATGCAGGCTCATTAAAGAGAGACTAAAGGGCCCATCCTGTCAAAGGAAAGAGGTTCTCCCCCTTCTTCCCCCCCCCCCCCCCCCGTCTAGTTCCTCATGGGACAGCAAAGCCAATTACAGACTGAATCTCATTATGAAGTATTGCAGAAGACCTGGGAACAGTAAACAGTCACCCATCTGTAGCGTGCCCAGATGCCATGGTGATGAGCAACCTGATAAACAGCTAGATCGTGGTAGTCAATTTATTTTTGTCAAGGTCCAAATTTCTTTGGCAAGGTATAGTTAAGGTCCAGACTCCAGAGCAAATACTTAAAAAAACAAAAACAAAAAAACCCCCACAATGATAGTAAATAAAAATTTTTGGGATCTGTTCAACAGCATCTGGCAGTCCAGATTTGGTCTCTGGTTCCCCTATTGACTACCCCTGTGCTACATAGATCGACATGGGGGAAAAATAATATATCACTTCAGCCATCCACACTCTGCAATGGCTGCCAATCCAGTTTTGCATTAAGTGTAAACTCCTGCTTCTTATCTTGAAAGGCCTAAATTGGCAAGAGCCCAGCTATGTCACAGGTCCCCTCTACCCCCCAGCTCTGCGTATACCACCACGAGACCCATTCAGAAGGGATGCTTCTATGCTCATAACCCAGGTGTAAACAGCCTTGCCCCCTTCTTTCCAGATATCTTGGGGAAGTCATTCCTGCCTGATAGCAAGCTCAACCCAGGTTTTTCTATCTGTGGGGCCAGAGCCCTAGGTGGGGTATGTTATATCTTCATTGTAATGAAGTGACACTGATTTGCACTGCTGAAGATCTGGGCCTTGCAGTGTGATTCAATATGGCCATGGATACACAGGAATTTCCCAACTAACCAGGCCACAAACTGGACAGACAAGGCTCCCTGGGATGTTGACTGCTGAGATCTAACCAGTTTAGTTTCTGTCTAGCAGATGGGAGGAGACTTCTTCCTCTTCGTGGGATAATGAAGTGTATCAGAATTATGTAGGATACCCTGCTACTCTGGTGTTGGATGCATTAGAAAGTGGCAACAGGTTGTCACTTAAGTTACTATTTTATGAAATGAACCAGCTCTGAGCAAGGCACAGTGGTGCTTTTTTTTAATAAGAGCTGGACGAGAATAGCATGTCTCTTCACGCACGACTTCTAATCCCCATCCTCATCTGAAAGTAGTTCATGTGGGGCCAAGATATCCATTTTAGGAAACGTGGCTCATCCGCAAAAGTGCTTAACTGTTTCTGACTGAAACCTTGCTTTGGTTTCCTCTGCCCTTAGTGGGACTGAAGGAAGGAAGGCTAGGAACCAGATACTGAAAGGAAAACATGCATACACCATTTTATGTTCACAGCATTCACAAATTAGATTTAAAATCAAATATTTTTGCTGGAAGATTGCAACACAATTTATTTCCTAGAATTCAGAATAACAACCCAAAACAGAGAGAGAGAGAAAGCAGGCTGCTCCCTAAGGCAGCAACAACTCATGCCATCTTGCTTTAAGCTGGCTCTTTCCAGAGTACATTTGATCGCACACATTGCTACAGAGCTCTGTAGCCTGCAAACAGGACCAGGACCCTCCACCCACCACACTCTTGAAGTAATAGTTTGCCATGCAAATATAGTCCTTGATATACCACATAGATGATCACCACCACAGTGCCCATTTCCAACAGTTGACAAGAAGGTGTGAGTAACAGTAGGGGAAAAATTAGCATGGGGAAATAGTTTTTACTTTGTAATGACCCATCCACTCCCAGTCTTTATTCAAGCCTAATTTAATGATGTCCAGTTTGCAAATTAATTCCAACTCTGCAGCTTCTTGTTGGAATCTGTTTTTGAACTTTTTTGTTGTTGTTGTTGTTGGAGAATTGTGACTTTTAGATCTATAATTGAGTGACCAGGGAGGTTGACGTGTTCTCCGACTGGTTTTTGAATGTTATAATTCTTGATGTCTGATTTGTGTCCATTTATTCTTTTGCATACAGACTGTCTGGTTTGGCCAATGTACATGGCAGAGGGGCATTGCTGGCACGTGATGGCATATACCACATTGGTAGATATGCAGGTGAATGAGCCTCTGATGGTGTGGCTGA
>NW_020667239.1:0-1251 GCF_002925995.2 Terrapene triunguis | reverse complement strand
CCACAGAGTTACTGTGTGATCTTGGGCAAGTCCCACAGCAAGTCTGCCGAACAGCCAGGAACAGAAGACAGGCTTCCAGATTCCCAGTCCAGTGCTCTGACCTGTAGACCATGCTTCCTCAGAAGGGGCGAAACTAAGAGTGGCAGAAGGAAACGGATTGTGCAGAGCAGCTGGGGAGCAGTGCTGGGGACTTGGGGAGCTATAGGAGGAGGTGAAAGTGGTAAGAGAGAGGTGGTAAAGGCTGGAGTTGTGCAGTCCTGAAGATGCAACATAGAAACGTCAGTGTTATTTACATATTAAACTTAAACCCACTTAGCCCTTAACATGCTTTCTAAAAAAAATTCACTGCCAAAGATAACAGTATGCAAAATAGGTATGCAAATGATCATAATCAAATACAACATTAATGAATACAGTACATTATTCACGGCCTCTGTTGCCCAGTTCCACAATGAAGGCATCATGCTAAATTGTATTATCACAGTCACTTCCATGGCAAGACGCTGTGTGACGTCACAGACCCAGCATTATGATTTCACCACTTGCTCAGGAAGAGTGGCTTAGCTAGGTGGCAATGGGAGTGAGTATCGGAGATGCACACAGATGGCTATCATAGTTGCAAATGGTACATACACATTGCAGCAGGGCGCATGCTTCCTACTGTGGGTAAACAGACATGTCCTAGCTTTGCTCAAGCTAGCAATCCACAAATCACAGTGTAGCTGGAGGTAGCACTGGCAGCAGCTTGGGCTAACTGCCTGAGTACAAACTGGCCCAGATCCGTGGGGACATACTTGGGCAGCTATCCTGAGCCACCACCCATGCTATCCCTGGCTATGTTGCTATTTTTAGAGCACTAGCTCAAGCAGAGGTAGTGTGTCTGTCTACACATGCTGGGAAGCATGCACCCAGCTGCAGTGCAGATGTATCCAAAAGGAGCATGGAAAATTACCAGCCAAGTCATTTGCTTTTTGTAGAAATATTCTTGTCCCAGTTTGCCCCAATAGGGAAATTCTTGTTAGACACGTATTTCTGTAGCTTGTAGCCAATTCCACTTGTTTTCCTTTTTGCAATCTCGCCTGTCCTTGAATTTGACTGAACAGAGTTGTAACTGGTATAGTTCTTGGAAAATACATTTGTATGAGAAATACTCCGCAAAATTCAGGACCTCTCCCTCCCCTCCCCTCCCCTCCCCCCCAGAGTTGTAAGGCCTGTCTTTGGGTTTGGTAGTTTTTATATTTTATGCAATTT
>NW_020667238.1:0-2137 GCF_002925995.2 Terrapene triunguis | reverse complement strand
AGTTTCCCTCCCCACCCCACTATGATAAGGCTCTATAAATGATGTGGATTTCCCAAGTAGCAGTTTCTATATATGGCCCTAATCCCTATCTGCATTGCCCAGATGAAGCCTAAAATATTGTGTATATTACATTGTATAATAGAGAACTATCAAGCTGTCTCATTTAGGAACAAGAAAAGGACATTTGGCACCTATAGGCCTCTCTTCTACCTTCCTCTCCCCTTCCTGTGATCTCTCTTTTTAGCTATATTTTTTCATCCCCTTCTTCTCCAGAATGAAACCTCCATGTTTTTACACATTCATGCTTTGGCTCAACTCCTTCCTTCAAACTATTTGTTCCCATCTATGGCATGTGTTTCTGCCTGCGTTTCCTAATTGTTCTTTGGTCTAGTTACCCTGTTTTTTGTACTATGTTAGGAATCATATTTTAGTTCCTGCCTACTCAATTTGAAGCAGAGTAAAGTTGAGAATGTTTTAAGCTACATAGGAATCACTTTAGCTCAGTCAGCGTGGATGGGGTCAAATGATGTTTTAAAGAAACCTGTGTTCTTGCTGGCTGGAGTACAATTCTTAAATGCTGGTCTGATATTGATTGACCCAGCCCTGTTAGAAACTGGTCTAAATGGGACAATGTTGTAGAAATAGTCTTTAGATATACTTAAATGTCTATTGTAAACAGGGCCTTCTCCTAGTCTTGAGGAGAGAAACTGTCAAAAGTGGTGATGGTAAGGTGCTACCTGCACACTCTGTAGTACTGGATGCTTTTAAATAATCTTTCTCTCCTGCTTGCCTCCAGTATCAAGTACTATTTTTATTACAGTAGTGCCTAGAGGCCCCTATCAGGGTCCCAATGTGTAACATCCTGAACTCACCATAAGAAAGTCATTCCCTGTCTGTGATGGGGTGGACTAGGCCCAGAGGCCCCCAGATGGAGGCTCTGTGGTCCTACCATACCTCTTTCCAGAAAGGAAGAGTAGAGAATTTCTCTAGGCTGCCTAGAGCGGCTGTGGGGGAAGCAGCCACTGAGAGAGACTGCATGAAGCAGCCAATCAATGCCCAGCAGGCCCATATAAAAGGATCTGCAGTACTGGAAGACAGTCAGTTGCTGCCTGGAGCTGGAGGACTCTGAACTGTGTTCCTAGCTAACTGAAGGAGCTACAGGACCATGGACAGAGCAATTATTGGCAGGGACTGGGGGAGCAAGAAGGGAGAACCATAAGGTAAGTGTGAAGCATTTGTGAAAGTGCTGGGGCTGCGGGGACGTGGCCAGGGGATCTGTAGCAGCATAGTGACTAGTTAAAGGGGATGCAGCGGCATGTATTGCTATTCATAGGGTCCCAGGGCTGGGATCCATAGTAGTGGGGTGGGCCCAGGTCTTCCCTGCCCCATTTGCCACTAGGGAAGTGGCATAAGCTCCAAAGAAGGGGAATTTACATAGGCCCAGGAAAGGGGCTTAAGACCTGGAAGAGGTCAGCCTTTAGGACTTTGACACCCCCAGAAGGGGACCCGAACTGTTAAGTGGCCCAGCTGGAGAGCTGGGACCAGAGCGGGCAAAGACAGTGTCTCCAGGGATTAAGCCCTGGAGGGTGCAGCCAGGTACTAGGGTTTAGTTTAAACTGAGCCCAGGGAGGGCTACAGAGATACCAACAGAGGGGTACTGGGATAGGACCCTGTTGAACTGCATACCCCGGAAGGGGTCTGTTTTGTTTTACATACAGACTGTGTGTGTGACTTGGCTGGAGGGCTGAGTCATTGAAAAATGCCTGAGAAGCCACTGATAGAGGTCACCGCAGACTGAGAGTCCAAGCACACACACTTGGCCAAGGAGCACTCACAAGAGGTGGGTGCCACCCAGTCATGCTGTTCCAAAGAGCTTACCATTTACCTGGCAACATGCTCTTCCTTGCCTTTGTAAAACGCATTCCCCCATTATGGGAGTCTCTGCGATTGTAAGTTACCGTCTTTTTTCAGTGTTTTTTATGAAACTGCTAATGATCTGCCACCTTTAAATTGTGGTTCTCATTCAAGAGCTATTTGTATGATCTGCTAAGGGGGAAAAAAGACAAGGTTTCAGATTGCCATTTTCATGCTACTTATATGACCAAGCACAGCTCCATCTACTAAAGAAGTCAAAGGA
>NW_020667237.1:0-1625 GCF_002925995.2 Terrapene triunguis | reverse complement strand
GTTTTTCAGACCACCCCGCAGCCCCGGCTCTGTCCGTGAGCCCTCGGTGCCCTGTGTACCTCCCTGGAGAAGCTGTTACCCTCCAGTGTATGGTTCCCCCTGGAGCTCACCCAGTTACAGGATTCCAGATCTCCAGGGTTGGTGGAAGGAACCTCTCATCTGGAAGCAGTGACACCCACACGCTGAGCATCACGGGGCTGGGTGATGCTGGGTCCTTCACCTGCCTGTACTGGATATACCCATCCAGACGGTGTATCCAGTCCTGGGAGAGCCGCCCCATCTCCATCAAGGTAACAGGTGAGCTCTGCGCTGACTCTCACACGTTTCCCCCTTGGGTGTAGGGATATTTTATTCAACGGTCTTGCAGTCATGGATGCGGATTTGCTCTTGGTCTTGTTCTCCTTTTGCTGCTGTGTTTGAGTTTGATTCACTTTCTGATCTAGTCGCTCAGTTTTCCTCATCGAACTGGCAGCATTTCTCTCCTATTCTGTGGATTTTTTTCTTCACTTATCTTCTCTCGTCCAATCAGATTGGGACCAACGTGGCTGCCCATCTGGTGTCAATATGGCAGTCCAATTGCCAAAAAGGCCTCCCAACATGGCCACTCAACTGCCAACAACATGGCAGCCTAACTTCAAGCAACATTGCTGCCTGATGAAGCCAGCATGAGTGCCCAAGTGCCTACAACACGTCTGCCCCATATGGCCTCCATAGGCGGCCTGACCAGATGATCAGCTACCAACACATGCCAAAAACAAGAACGCTCCACTTTGCTGATCTCTTTGACTGTAGATACCTCGTGGGGTCATGATGCCCTCAGTCTGCCTGGCCTCAAGCTTGAGGAAACTGCCATGGGCCAGTGGGACTTTAGAGGAGGTGGGTGAGATGGGAATTTAACTACCAAAGCCCCTGCTGACCCCTCTCCATTGGGCTCCCTTCAGATCCACCTTCCCGGCCAGCGCTGAGCGTAGATCCCCCATCGGGAGCAGTGAGAGAAGGGATCCCCCTGCTCATCAGCTGCACGGCCCCCAGTGACGCCAGTGATCGGAGGTTTCACTTCTACAAGGATGGAGACGAGCTCGTTCCTGGGGACGTTGGGTCTGAGATCAGCACCACAGAGCCCAGCACCGGCTCTGTGAACGTCTCTGTGCTCAGCATCCCCCAGGCCGGTCCCAACAACACCGGGGAATTCACCTGCGGGTACGAGGAGAATGTGAGTGGGAGGTGGATCCCGTCCCCCAGGAGCCGGGCCGTGACCGTGAACCTCACAGCGACAGGTGAGTTTCCTTGACCAGAGAGTGTCTGCCCAGCTCTGATAGATAGAACATCACTCTTGGTTCCTGACCAGTCCCTTGTCCCCTTTTCTCTTCTCTCACAAGCAGCCGGGGCCCAACCTAGAAACATGCTGCTGGCATGTGGGATCCCCGTGGTTCCGGGCATGGCTCTGGTTGCCCTCGTGTGCTACTGCAGGAGGAACAAGAGAGGTACGTCAGGGAATTATCACCACCGGACACTCCCAGAGCTCTAGTTATTTGACTCCCCCTTGAACTCCAAAACTAAGCTAAGACCCGCATGAGACTCCTTCTCTGCACCCTGGTGAGTTGTTCCTTAACTGGCCACATGGG
>NW_020667236.1:0-1394 GCF_002925995.2 Terrapene triunguis | reverse complement strand
CAAACAAAACGAAATGCAGAAAAATCCAAGAAAACCCCCTGGCCCGGAGGAGGGGGAAGGAGGAGGGTTAAACCTCCGGAGACTTTTTTCCCCCGTCTTTCTACAAATTTTCCTCCAATCACAATGTTGTGAACAAGGAGGATTTAAAAAGCAAAGCACCAGTGATGTTTTCCAAAGTCTCAGTGAAACTCATTGGGGGGAAAAAAATCAAGGTGACAGTCTTATTTGCAATAAAACTGGTCAGCGCTGTGACATACCGATGCTATCTGTAAAAGGTCTCCTTATCTTGTTTAAACAGGACACACAAACACTGCGATCTTTGGTCAAAGGAAGATCTAGGGTTGACTGAATGCATCAGTGTGGCTATGCAGCAGGGTTGCTGCCAGGATTTTACCAGAGAGCCAATGGCACAGGGAACATGGGGGGAAGGGGTTGCCCTCCCACACACTTTGGCCCCATGCCTGCAAACACTTAAGCCTGCCCCAACTTTCCTTACATAAATTGTTGACAGTCAGTGGTCCTGAGATTGGGCCCTGGGAGTGGATTTAGATTCACTCTCCTTGTATCACAAAAGAACTTGGAAGTTGGGGGTATGAGTTATTTTATTCTATGTGATTAAAATACAGGTTGTGAACCCCATACGTACACTAATGAGCACTTAGACAAATACCCACATTAAGTGGGACAAGCTGCATTAGTAACTGCTGGCCAGTGTAAGGCATTCACAATGTAGCCCTATACTATCTCTCCTCAACAATGTAGTGACCCTCATGTCTCTGTGGAGAAAGGATTTGAGATACCAATGTTTCCAAGTATCCAGGTTGTTTCTGCCCTTTTGTTTCTTCCTTCCCTCCTCCTCCTGTCATTGTCTCTCCACCCTTCTTTCTGTGTTTGTGTCTTGCAAAAGCTTTGCATTTCTCTTATTTCCCTTATGTCCATATCTACCATTTTTCCTTCCCCATTTCCCCTCTCTTCCCTCTCTCTTTGTCTCTTCTTTTAGGTCCCAATCCAACTCCCACTGATTTTAATGGCAGTTGGATTGGAAACTTGCAGAGGAGAGAAGCAGAAGCCCTTTACATGTTGGAAGGACTTCAGGGGGCAACTGACTAAGATCATACAAAGCCTTGTCTACACCTTGCACCAGCTGAATTCAAGCAGTGCAAGCCCCCATGTGGGATCTTGTTTCGGTTCAATAGTGGCTTATTTTATTTTACCTTAAATCTGCTCCTAATTGACTTGAACTAAACTGAAATAAACTTGGTATAAATCAAAATAAGTGTGTCCATACAGCCATTTGCACTGGTTTGACTAAGGGCTTGTCTACAGGGGAGTTATTCCTGATTAACTCTGTGTGGATGCTTTGATTCTGGAATAAGAGTGCTGTATTCCAAATT
>NW_020667235.1:0-2863 GCF_002925995.2 Terrapene triunguis | reverse complement strand
CAAGATTCCCCCAAACCTGCCCCTTCAGCCACCAGCCCCTATCAGCTCCCCGGGACCCAAAATCCTGCCCCCCACTAGCTGTGAAATTCTCCCAAACTTGCCCCATCACCATCTCTCAGCTCTCACAGCCCGTGGGACCCTCAGTCATTCCCCCCACAGACCTGGGACACCTCCAGAATCTGCCTGTTTTAGTCCCTGATCCCCTGCTGCTTCAGGATTCCTGAATCTTGTCCTCCTGTCCTGGGATACTGCCAAAATCTACCCTCCCTGGGTTCCCTCAAATCCTGACTCCTCGCCAAACCTGTCCCCTTCAGCCCTCCTTGCTCCCCCAATCCCCTGAATCCTGTTTTCCCTCAGCCATCCCTATTATCCCTGCTCTGGGACTTCTTGAATCCTACCCCACACCTCAGTCCCAGAACCCTGAAATTCTGCCCTTCCTGCTATCCCTGTCCTGCCTTCCCAAAGCTGTATCTCCCTTTCTACCTAACCACCTTCCTCCTTGCGCACACACATTTATCTTCTTCAGAAAAGTCCAAATCCTTTCTTGCTGGGACCTTTTAAACACATAGCTCCAGGACATCACAAATCCTTACCCCACCAGCACCACCCATTATCCCATTCCTGTTCTCAGCCTCAGCCCTATGCAACCCCCCACCCCTTGTCTACACCTGGAGTTATTCAGGAATATCTTGTCTGGAATAACTATTGCTAAATAACTCCATGTGTGGACACTCTTATTCTAGAATAGGAGTATCTTGTTCCAGTTTAGCTAAATCCTGTTTGACCCATGCTGATTTTGGGGTGTAGCTGGTTGTTTCCTTTGGAAGGAGAAATTGTTAATGTAGTCAGGTGCGTCTTTGATGCAATCCTGCTTACTTACAAGAATGTACACAATGTCCTGTTTCCCTGTACACAGAAGGACTCAAACAGCAAGAGAGTTTCTTTGCTCACAGTTCCAAGCCTCTTACCAGCCATCGCTCTTCCCAAAAGCTCACTACAAGTGCATTTCTCTGTGGTATCCTTGCTGCCTTCTCTGGGTGCTTCTGTGGTGTGTTGCTGCTGCTTTACCTCCTCCTCCTCTCTTAGCTCTATCCAACAGGACTCAGCAGCCCGCTTTTATAAACCCCTTGGACCACAAAGCCCAGTTTGAATTAAAGCTAAATTGGTGCAAGGCACTCTTGTTCTAGAATAAGTGTGTCCACACATGGAGTTATTCACAAATAGCCAATGCACTTTAAATTCACACCTGTAATCCAAATTAAATTTAAAATATAGGTAAGCCCTTATTCCTGACCTCTAGCTACCCTCTTATCCCAGTTTTACCCCTCTGCATCCCCTCATATCCCAGTCTTGGGGCACTTTACAGTTTTAAGCATGTAAAAGTCCTAATGTGTTGTCAGTGCTACAGCGTGACATGGCCTCATATAGGGCCATTCTGTAGGATTGGACGGGGCATATGTTTCTCTTTCAGTTCTCTGGGATAATCACTCTGTAGAGCTTTTTCCCCTTTGCAGTGAATCTCTCCTCTTGGTAACATAGAGAAAGGATCATCATGCCGACTGTGGTGGTGATGGACGTGTCGCTCTCCATGACCCGGCCTGTTTCTGTGGAGGGCTCTGAAGAGTATCAACGGAAACACCTGGCTGTCCATGGATTGACCATGTTGTTTGAGCACATGGCCACCAATTACAAACTTGAGTTTACAGCCTTGGTGGTCTTCTCATCACTTTGGGAACTGATGGTTCCCTTTACAAGAGATTACAACACGCTTCAGGTACACCTTATAAAGAACATACTGGGCTCAGCAAGTCAATTCTTCAAAACATTGTGTGTGTTTCATGGCTGTAGTGAAACCTTAGGCTTCCTAGCTGAGGATCTCATATCGCTTTATATACTGTTAATTAAGCCTCACAACCCTATGAAGTGAGTGTTATCCCTATTTTACAAATATGGAAACTGAGGCAGGGGAAAGTTGTGTTTTATGATCAGACAAGTCAGTGATAGCGCTGCCTGTAATGCCGTCTGAGCATCCAAAAGTGTGCTGGGTAGTTTACAAAAACAAGTAAAGAGACATTTCCTGTCCTGAAGAGCTTACAGTGTAAATTCAGATGTCACCCAACAAGGCAGGGCTAATGAAGGCAAAGGTGGGGATGAAGAGAAGTTGGTCGGAGGGTTCCAGTAATGAGATCAGCGGGATACTTGAGGAGGCATGTCCATACACTGATGGTTTTGTGACTTCCCTGTTTTGTGTGAGTTTTGACGTGCTCTCCAGAGGTGACACAGCATAAGGGAGCTCCAGGAAGGGTTTTGAATAAAGTGAACAGTTGTAGAGAAGGCGTTTTGTGCCTGGGGTAACATGGAAGCAGGAAGAGAGTGGGGAAAAGTGACTAAGGATGCTTCAAGCCTGACATGATTGGCAGAGTGGAGGGAGGCGGGGAGAACATGGAAAGGAGAGAAGATCTGAGAAGGAGCTTGGGGCTGAATGGTATGTGATGTGGAAAGCCTTTGACCCTAATGGGAGTTGCGTGGACTTATCTGAGGGTGGAATTTGGCTCTAAGTTTGAAAATTACAGAAGCTTCTCAGTGCTTTAAAAGAGACTGGACGAGGCACTCCAAGTTTCATGTTGCTTGATTATGTTACATATGGGTTTTTTGGCACCTATTGGGAATCTGGGATTGCTCTCGCCCACATCTAAAGGCCCCTTCCCCCAACCTAAGGGGAGGCGCTACCAGACCCAGATCTCATGTAAATATGGGGGACAGCTAATGACAAACAGGGACTGGAGTGAGGGTCACAGGGTCATAAGCAGGGAGCTGGGAGTGCAGGGATGTTACATATATTGCTGAGAACAAATTCCCTTTG
>NW_020667234.1:0-1491 GCF_002925995.2 Terrapene triunguis | reverse complement strand
AGAGTTCCCAGTTTCTCTGTCTTGTTTATGATAAATAATTGCAATGAGCAATTAGTGGTTTGCTCCCCATTGGGAAGCCTCCATTTGGAGTGATCTAAGAAACAATTAAACAGAATATGGTCACTTGAAATGGTCCCACAAAGGGCTGTTTTGGACAGTCAGTGCATCCCTTTCCATCCCAGGATCTTCAAGTGCTCTAAACGTACCAGTAATTGGAGCCTCACACCAGTTGTGGGTGGTGAGGCTAGTACCATCCTCCCCATTTCACAGAGGGAGAAACTGAGGCAACAAGAGAAGTGATTTTCCCAAAGTCACACAGTGGGGCCCTGATCCTGTGATGTGGCAAGCGCACTCAACGCCTGCTGCTGGGGGCAAGATGGTCAGAAGGGTTCAGCGTGTCTGGGGCTGAGCCATCTTGAAAATCTAACTGGTGAAGGCCAGCTCGGGCTTCTGCTCCTACTGCAGCCAGGGACAAACTTATTGCAAGGAGATCAGGGTTAGCCCCTTCGATGGGGAGATGTCTGGGTTCGGCACTTTGCAGGGTCAGGCCCAAAGCTTGCACTAAACCCCAATTCACCTGCCTCCCACTGTTGCTCTTGACCCGTCAGTCCCGGGTGGCCTGATCCGGCACTAATGGAAGCTCTGTTGCTTATTTGCATCGTCCTTGTCTGTCCAGTCACCCTTTCACGAGGGTAACTGGCTGTCTGCTGCAGGAGAGGGGAACGTGCGGTGGGACTGACTGGGCCAACAGCCTCTTTTCCAAGGGCTGGAAGTGTGTCAGCAGAGCTGCCCACACTCGCTTCAGCAGAGCCCAGCTTCAGTTCTTCAGCTGACAGTTCACTTGCACTGTCAAGGAGAGAGCAGGGGGAAACAAGGCTTTACAGGTAATAATCGGTTACCCAGGGCACACTGGAGATCAGGCAGGTTGCCATTTGAAAAAGCAATGTCGCCCCAAATAATTATTGTCCCTGGAGCAAGAATGGCCTCTCCTCCACCAATATTCATAGAAGGTTTCATTTATGGACAGTGAGGATGGCCTCTAGCCCCAGTCCCAGCCTGCTCTGGGACATTCCCCCCCGGGTGATATACTGCCCCCAGTCCGGGCTTGGTCCGAAAATCCCCTCCGTGGGTCAGTCCAGAAGGGCTCCTGCCCCAGTCTGTCCACCCCAGCCCTGTCCCCAGCGCATTGACATTCCAGCGCCTGCCTGCAGGGAGGCAAGAGCCAATGTGAAGCGAAGCGGATCTCAAAGCAGGCTGGGGATCGCCTGGCAATTGCAAACCCGACAGCGCCTCCCATCCCGTCCGACTCTCGATCCATCCGTCGGACCCGGCGCTGCAGCGTCCTTCGCCTGCTGGATAAACAAACACCTGCGCCCTTTGGAGCCCGAGAGACTCTGGCTCTCTTGATTGCGGGCTGCTTCACCTGCAGGACCCCGCCCCCGGGTAGACCGATCCCAGCCCCGTCTCCGGGCCCCTACAGCCTCCCTAGCT
>NW_020667233.1:0-1039 GCF_002925995.2 Terrapene triunguis | reverse complement strand
AGACTCCCGTACCCCACTGGTCTGGGTCTGTCAAATATCCCTCCCCCTTGCTCAACGCCAAGGGGTTGGGCAGCTTGGGATGCCAGACAGTACACACGTGACAAGCCATCGGCGTTGCCATGACGGCTCCCTGCTCTGTGTTACACACGGAACTGGAAAGGTTGGAGGGATAAGAACCATCTGGTCACCCTTGTGTTTTTCTCCTTGTTCCGCTGCATCCATTGAAGAGGGGCATGGTCGGTCACGAGGACAAATCTGCGCCCGAGCAGGTAGTAGCGCAATGTTTCCATGGCCCATTTTACAGCGAGGCATTCTCTCTCCACCACTGCATATTTTTGTTCCCTTGGAAGGAGTTTCCGACTGAGGTATAGAATTGGGTGTTCCTCCTCCCCGACCATCTGTGATAGAACGGCCCCCAACCCTACTTCAGGGGCTATCCTGCAGACGGATGCATCGGATTTCACCAAGGAGTTTATCAGTATGAGGTTACTGCAGAAGGCAGTCCGTAGGTCTGTGAATGCTTCCTCTGCTGCGTCAGACCATCTCACCAGATCAGGTCCATGGGCTTTCACTAGGTCTGTCAGGGGGCTTGCCCTTGTGGCAAAGTGGGGGATAAATCATCGGTAATACCCCACCACACCTAGGAACGCCCGGACTTGTTTCTTGCGACTTGGTCGGGGCCAGTTTTGGATGGCCTCTAACTTGTTCATTTGGGGTTTTACCAGAGCTTTTCCCACAATGTAGTCAAGATATTTGGCCTCCGTAAACCCTACAGCGCACTTGGCAGGGTTTCCTGTAAGGCCAGCTCGCCTGAAGGTTATCGAGGACTGCCTCCACCTTCTCCAGGTGGGTTTCCCAGTCTGGGATATGACCACATCGTCCAAGTAGGCAGCAGCATAACTGTTATGCGGGCGTAATAGCTTGTCCATGAGGCGCTGGAAGGTAGCTGGGGCCCCATGTAGTCCAAAAGGGAGGACAGTATATTGAAAAAGACCCTCTGGTGTAGAGAACGCAGTCTTTTCCTTTGCGTCTTCTGCAA
>NW_020667232.1:0-1737 GCF_002925995.2 Terrapene triunguis | reverse complement strand
CCACGTCTGAGCTGAGCCACACCTCCTGTGATTTCTGCTGACAGGGCACAGCTGGGGATTGCCTTCTGCAGCCTGCCAGGGGAGCCATGCCTGCTATGGGCTCCCAGCACCCGGAACCTCTCCCGTTCCCTAGTGCCCAGAACTGCTCCCATTCCCAGCATCCAGAACCTCTCCCGTTCCCAGCACCTGGAACCTCTCCCATTCCCCATTCCCCAGCACCCAGAACCTCTCCCATTCCCAGCACCGAGAACTGCTCCCATTCCCAGCACCCAGAACCTCTCCCATTCCCAGCACCCACAACCGCGCCGAGTCCCAGTTCCCGGAACCTCTCCCATTCCCCAGCGCTCAGAACTGCTTCCGTTCCCAGCACCCAGAACCTCGCCTAGTCCCAGTACTCACAACCACGCCCAGTCCCAGCTCCATTCCCAGTGTGACATTATGCCCCATATTCTTCATAGTAATATTATTATGATATGATTATGGCATAACTATGATGTATTTTATGCATGATAGATCATGTAAGATATCACTGGAAAGGTTATGATTTACTGAATATGATTATGCTTTTTGTATGCATGAATCATTTTGCTATCTGAAGTTAGGAATATTGTCTATGTATCTATTACAAATGTGTGTACACCTGGGGAACGCCCACTAGGCAGAATGCAATCAGTCTAGATGGCTGGCTGGGAAGGGCCATTAGGAAGAACAATAGGTCTTAGAAGATGCTTATCTCCCATCGGGGAGCCTTCCTGGGGATGCTACAAACAGCCTCTGACACATGGCTACTATGCAGTGTTTTCCCCAGGAATTGAAATTAGGGGGGTGTTCGAATTTACGGGGGGGGGGGGGGGGGGGGACAGGGCCCACCGAGGGGTGGACCTAGAGGGAGTAGGTGGGCTGTATGGCACCATAGTAAAAACTGAAAACTGTTTCATGGCCATTTTATTAGATTTAACTCATGTTTTGAAATCATCACACAAATTAAAGTTGGCTACTCAAGCATTCTATGAAGTACGACTTCTACGTCCTTCTTGGTTTCTTGTTGTAATTTTGCACAACTCTGTTAATGAACTTCTTGAATGCAACGCGTTCATCTTTGGTGGCTTCTTGTGTGTCCAGTACTTCTATTCCTTCAATTGATATCCTCATTAGTTCATTCACATGATCAGGCAGAAGGCGACTTCTTTCAGAACACAAAATTCTATTCAGTGATGAAAAAGAATGCTCGACTGTAGCTGTTGTGACTGGGAGTAGCGAGAGATGAATTCCTACTTCTTTCATCCCAGGAAACATAGCATAAAGATCAGGTCGAGCCACTAGTGACGATAAAAAAGAAGTTGAAGTCAAATCTTCATTCATTCGTCGTATGATATTCCACTCTGTGTTCAAATTCTCTATTCTGACCTGAGCACGTGGCAGCCCCATTGCTGGTAGTGCCTCACTTCACTCAGCTGTCAGTGTTTTATAGGACAGGGATCTGTAAGAGCTATGTAGAGGTTGAGTAGAATCTAGAAGTCGCTGTTGTAGATTTTTAAGAATAAAGTCTGCATACTTTTTCAGTTGTCTTAAACACTTCTTGTCCTCTTCACTTAAGGATTCAATATAAATGCCTTCATTAGTCAACTTCTGGACTGAAGTCTTTGCTTCTTCCAGTACTTTTTCAATAGATATCTCTGATTGATCCAAATGTAGCTTCTATTGCTGGACAAAGATCTACTACTGTTGTAGCAGATG
>NW_020667231.1:0-1589 GCF_002925995.2 Terrapene triunguis | reverse complement strand
ATATACTTGTTCAATATATTTCTCTCTGTGTAGTCGTCTACTTCCTGCTTCATATAGTATTTTAAATTAATACATTTCAAATGATTATTAAATGCTAGTTTCTGTCATTCTCTATTATTTCAATTAAATTCCCATATCTAGGGGCTTTGAAGTTGCAGTTTTGGTTCATAACTCGTACTGGTTATCATTATCTAAAATGGTCACATTTATAACTTTGTATAATAGTATAGGAAATCACACCTGAAGCTTGATTCTGCATTCTTTTCACCCCAAAACATCCATGGATGTACAGTAATAAGATTTTGCATCTTATATACAATTATGCAATTTTTACAAATTATGCATCCTGTAAGCATATGCAGGCTTAATGAAAAAGGAAAACTTCTTTACTCAAAAATAAAATAAAAAAACTGTTTTCTAGAGTCTGTATAAATCATACTTGAAACTCTTGCATTCTTATATCCTTATGTTTGTCACTGAGTCGTTTAAAATCTCTTACTTATACATTTGTAAACCAACACATGTTGGCAGGATATAAGTTTGAGTATGCATATTCTGAAGAATCTTCTGCTTCTGATAGTATGTGACAACCAAAAATCGTGACTATCCTTCACTTACATGGATGTATACAAATTTTCCACATACACAACCTTGAGAGGTAAATTCATCTTCCTTGTCCAGTATTAAGCTCCAGGGTATTCCAGTCTTTCATCACACAGAAGCTCTTGATAGGCTTCTTGTTCTAGCTGCTTCACTTTCTTCCAAAGTCTCTTTTTCTGTTTTACATTCAAGCCATTGGGGGGGAAAAAATCATAATTTTTCCTTCCAAAGGTATCCTCAACCCTTCTGTAAACTCTGAACTTCAACATTTAGAGTAATCTTTTCCCTTCTATTACCTCCTTGTTTCATAGTTGTTCATGAGAAAAGAGATCTAAAAGTCAGCATGAGCTTATTAAACCAGTATATCCGGCTATATCTCCTGAATTTTCTTCATCATTATGAGATATATACAGACATATAAACAAAACATTATGGAGAAGTGGACAGTGAAATTTTCACATTGTATGTGTCTGGATCATTGCTTCCTGAAATTGAATGTGAGTGCTTGAGCACATCTCTGCTTTTTATTCTGATATGGAATAGTGTCTGCAGAAAAAGTGCACTATAAAAATCTTTACGATAAAGATTCTTCTCTGTCTCTCTTTCCCAATAGTGGTTAATGATAACCTGGTATAATAGGTGAAAAGATTCACTTTTCTCCCATGCCCAGACCACCTTTCATTCCTCATTGCTAGAGCCCTGCGTGGATACAAAATTTGTATCCACATCCGATCCACTATCCACAAACATTGTCTGCAGATATCCACATCCACGGATGCAGATATCCACAGATATAAAGCAAGATATCTGCAGATTTGCCCGGCTCTACTCATTGCCTTTGCATTTACCATCACTTTTTGGGTTTTCTTACATTAATTTATGACTTGTATTTTGCTAGTTGAACTCACTGTTTCAGCTGATGTTTGTCCTTATAGTGCCTTAAGTCGAATATCATTAGCAAAGTTACAGTCCATTTAAGTACAATTTTC
>NW_020667230.1:0-1387 GCF_002925995.2 Terrapene triunguis | reverse complement strand
GAGCTGGGGATGCAACTGGGGGCTGGAATGGAGCAGAGAGGGCCTGGGTGATGCTCCCTCTCTGCCCTCGTGGGGGCTGCCCCAGGCGCCCACCACACCCCCCTGGACAGTCCTCTGTGCCCCCAGGGGGGTGTGCCCCTCACTTTGGGGACCTCTGGACTAAAAGCTAGAAAGTGCTGTTCAGAAGAAAATCAAATACTAATAAAACTCCTTTTCAGTATTGGTAGTGTAGCTTATTAAAAAGGAAAGATTATTTTTTTTAATCTTTGTGTAATATTTTTGCTGTTTTACTTTTTGCATTTCATTCATTCAGAGACTGAACAAGATTGGTCACTTTCACATTTCTCATACTCAGTTTCAATTTTTTTGTTTCTCATGCACCCTATCATGACTAGTGCAATGCTGGTATGTTATATAGTGTATTTAGTCTCAAGAGTAGGGGAGGCAGGTGACCTGGATTTGATTTCAGTCAGCTCTGCCATGGATTCACTGGGTCACCCTTGGCAAGTCACTTACAGAACTTTATTCCTCACTTTCCCATGTGTAAAATGTGGATAATGAAAGGTATTCACCATTGTAAACCGTTTGAGATCTTTGAATAAACAGCACTGTGTGTGTGCAAGTATTATTTAAGTGCAACCCTGTTTTACAATTATGTTCTACAAACTATTTCATTTGTCTTTTAAATCATATCATTTGACTAGAATGTGAGACCTCCACCTCTTTATCCCCCTCTTAAAATAATCCCTAAATGTTGGGTCCTAACTGTTGTACAAGTCCAGGCTTCTTTTAGGAGCTCTGAACCTCTAGTGTATCAGAGTTTCAAAAAGATCTAGGTGACATCCAGCCCATTTAATGGACAGCATATGCATTTATTTTGGCTAAAAGCTAAAGGGAACCCATTAAGAGGTAAACCTAGACCAGCACTGCAAAATGGGTCTTCCCTCCCCCCAGCTTTTCCCAGATGACTCCTTATAAAGGACTTGATCACCTAATTGAGGGCACAGTAGTGAATTCATTTTCATTGCTCACAGCCTTCTTTTAAATCTGTCTCAGATCACATTTGAAATGATGTATTAGCGCAATCTAGGCCACAATGTCATTTCCAACATCCCCAATTCATTGCGACTGGCAGCCTTACCCTCAGGAAGGATCAAGGCCATAGGAACAAGGTTGATAGAGGTCAAAGCTGAGTGTCAGTGGCAGAGCATGTTGAAAAGTTTGCTAAGAGCAGCCTTTGTTTCTCTCTAGTTCTGGAGGAATTAGCCTCTGGTATTGGACTTTCTCATTCATGAATACTAAAATTCAACCCTTGTACCAAAAATCCTTTCAATTAAGAGAAAAAGGGAAATAAAAACAACCCAGGAAACTACAGACCAGTTAGTTT
>NW_020667229.1:0-1333 GCF_002925995.2 Terrapene triunguis | reverse complement strand
CGCGGATCTCTTTGGTCCTCAACCCGTAGATGAGGGGATGTAGCAATAGGGGCACCAGAAGATAAACGTTGGCACTGAGAATGAAGAAATGCAGGGGCACATTGTGGCCAAAACGGTGTGTGAGGGAGGAGAAGAATTTTGGGATGTAAAAGGTTAAGATGGCACAAAGATGGGAGATGCAGGTCCCAAAAGTCTTAAGCCGGGCGTCCTTTGTGGGGAGCCTGTAGATGGCCCTGAGGATCTGGATATAGGATATGGTGATAAAAAAACCATCCAGACCAGTCACCAAGAATGCCACAGAGAGGCTGTAGTAACTACTGACGCGGATGTCAGTGCAGGCCAGTTTCACCACAGCTATGTGCTCGCAGTACGAGTGGGGGATAATATTGGTTCTGCAATATGGCAACTGCCACGCCAGGATGGGACAGGGCAGTGAGAGCATGCTCCCACGCAGCACCATGACCAGGACGATCTTGGCCACCACAGGGTTTGTCAGGATGGTGGAATTTCTCAGGGGATCACAGATGGCCACGTAGCGATCAAAAGCCATGGCCACAAATATCCCAGACTCCATCGATGAGAAGCAATGGATAAAGTACATCTGGGTGAGGCAGGCACTGAAATCTATCTCTCTGGAATTAAACCAGAAGATGCTCAGCGTCTTGGGTAGGATAGATGTAGACAGGACCAGGTCGGAGACAGCCAACATGCAGAGGAAATAATACATGGGCCCATGGAGGCTCAGCTCTATCTTCACAATGAACAGGATGGTGAAGTTCCCCAAGACAGCTAATACATATATGGTGCAGAAGGGGATTGAAATCCAGACATGGGCCATCTCCAGGCCAGGAATGCCCAGCAGGATGAACGTGGAAGGGTTGGTGAAGTCGGTTGTGTTAGAATCTGACATGTAGTAGGGGAGAAGGTGTCCAACACTGAGGCAGAACGGTATCTCCTAAATATACCATATGTTTCCCGACTTCCTTTATATGCCCAGGGTCTAGGGTGAAGCTCGCTATACAAATGCCTGGATGGAGAGACAATGTTAATATGAGACACTACATGCACTACTGGAGGCTGTTCTCATAGGTGAAGCAGACTGGTCGCTCTTCACACACTGAAAAATGATATTTTCACCTCATTGTTCCTTAATGCAATGAACCCCAGGCTAGAGAGTCCATGCTGTAGGGAGTTCCTCATTCACCCGGTATCAGAGGGGTAGCCGTGTTAGTCTGGATTGGTAAAAAGCAACAGAGAGTCCTGTGGCACCTTTAAGACTAACAGATGTATTGGAGCATAAGCTTTCGTGGGTGAATGCCCACTTCATGCATCC
>NW_020667228.1:0-1297 GCF_002925995.2 Terrapene triunguis | reverse complement strand
TTCAGGATTGTGACTTTGTGTCCCAATTCGAGACAGGAAAACATGTTCAACTCCCCAAAAATATTCATGGGAGAGGAACTGCCCCCTAGTTCATAGATTCCAAGGCAAGACATTGTGATCATCTGGTCTGGCTGCCTGCATAACACAGGCTAGAGAACTGCCGCCAAATAATTCCTAGAGCCGAGCTTTTAGAAAACCATCCAGTCTGGATTTAAAAATGGTCAGTGATGGAGAATCCACCACAACCCTTGGTAACTGTTCCAATGGTTAATTGCTTTCACCGTTAAAAATGTCTGCCTTATTTCCTGTCAGAATTTGTCTAGTTTCAACTTCCCCAGCCATTGGATCATGTTAGACCTATCATGTTAGGCCTATTGGATCATGTTAGACCTATCATGTTAGGCCTATTGGATCATGTTAGACCATGTTAGGCAGGTATCCCCTGATCCTGTGCCTTGTCTTCGCTGTTGGCCTTTGTACATTCTGGGATTTTTCTCACAGTGCATGGTGGGAAGCCAGTGGACTTCTGGGAGTTGGGGGTCCAAAACTCCCATGGTTCCTCTCTTTCCGGGCAGATGAGCACCATCTGGAGAGAAAGAGCAATTTTCGAACTGCTGGTCGGCCATCACGGAGGGTGAAACTGATGACCACCAAACAAAAGGGCTCCTAGGATGATCCGAGGAATGGAAAACCTACCTCATGAGAGGAGATTCAAAGCGCTTGGCTTGTTTAGCCTAACCAAAAGAGGGCTGGGGGGAGATATGACTGCTCTCTATAAATACATCAGAGGGATACACACCAGGCAGGGAGAGGAGTTATTTAAGTGCCAATGTGGTCACAAGAACAAATGGCAATAAACTGGCCATCAGCAAGTTTAGGCTTGAAATTAGCTGAAGGTTTCTAACCCTCAGAGGAGTGAAGTTTTGGAACAGCCTCCCAAGGGGAGCAGTGGGGACAAAAAACTTGTTTCAAGACTGACCTGGATAAGTTTATGGAGGGGGTGGTACGATGGGGCTGCCGACAATGGCACGTAGCCGATCTGCGACTGCTAGCAGCAGATATCTCCAGCGGCCCGGTGATGGGACACAAGGTGGGGAGAGCTCTGAGTTACGACAGCGAATTCTTTCCCAAGTATCTGCCTGGTGGGTCTTGCCCACATGCTTAGGGTCTAACTGATCGCCATGTCGGGGGTTGGGAAGGAATTTCCCCCCAGGTCAGATTGGCAGAGACCTTGGGGGTTTTTTTCCGCCTTCCTCTGCAGCATGGGGCACGGGTCACTTGCAGGTTTACACTAGTG
>NW_020667227.1:0-1174 GCF_002925995.2 Terrapene triunguis | reverse complement strand
TTGCTTTTAATCACCCTCCCCACCTTTTCTCCTTTTCCTCCTCTCTAACTCTTGAAATCCTCCCAAATCGCAGCTCTCACTAACTAAGGTTAGTTCATCAGTGGGCGATTAACTAACACAGCACTACGGGGGGTGAGAGACACACTGGGCATTTGGAAAACTAGGATTGCTGGATACAGGGAATTCGGATAAGTGGAATTATCCTCAAATTGTTTTTAACTCAGGTAATTTTAAAATAATCAAGTTTTTGTTTGGGAAAACAAAATGCATGGAATTTTGCTACTTATCCATTAAAACTGGCATGAAGGCATGTTCTCCAGCTCTGCATCACAGTGGCCCTGGGTGGTTTCTCGAGATAGCTAGAAAATTCATTCAGGTAGTTCATTCAGTGAAGGGGTTATGACAACTGTGTTCTTTTTCTCTTTCTGGATTTCACAGCCATCTTCCTAGATAGAACTTTAAAGGAAGAGTTAATAGGGGGATTATAAGGGAAATGACTTTAGTATTTACCGGACTGGGAACACTCTCAGTAGCCAGGTGATGACAGTCCCGCTCACCGTCTCTCTCATCCAGATATATGAGCATCAGGGAGAGGTGATTTGACCCGAACAGCTTCTTTTATACTGTTTCTGGGGGCTTGTTTTCTTCTTGGCATAGCCACTGTGGGCCAATCAGAAAGTGACCCCTGAACCTGGGAAAGATTTGAAGTATCCAACCACAAACTGGACGTTGGAATTCTTGCAGTTTCTTTTTGTGTTGGGAAAATTCCATGGTATTCTTGCAAAACATCTTGTGCCATCCCAGATTGTGTAAGATATATTAGGCCACAGAGGTTTGTGTAAAATGTCTTGGGACATACAACGAACACCTGCTAGTTTAGCTCTGATCAGCAACTTACTTCTGCAGGCCACTTCCAATCGCCTTCACTGCCGTGCAGTTCTTGGCCAACTTGACATGTCTCTGTCCTTTCCCCTGTGGCAGTTTCTCTGTCAGCACTTTGAGCTAACAGCAGAAATGTCAATTTATGTAAAGCCCTTTCATATTCTTTGATGATTCTGTTTTTCATAGTTCATCAATGCTACAAGAAAGTCATTTTTGCTTCATTTGCTTCATTTACTACTAATAGCGTTGATAACTATCAATATTAAGAGAAACAGAGGGTCCTGTGGCACCT
>NW_020667226.1:0-1503 GCF_002925995.2 Terrapene triunguis | reverse complement strand
TTCTCTTCTTTTTCTTCGGCTGGCTGCTAGCATCTCCAGACCCAGCTCGCTTGGAAGCTGAAAGGCACAGGAAAGGTTTAGAAAGTAATAGGACAGCTCTTTCTTCACTGTCCTCCTCACCAGCCACATATCACTGAAAATTAGGAGCCCAGCAACATACTGCATTTAATTTTAATGCTGACATAAGCCTCTCTTTAGTTATGGGATTTAGATTTTAATCTATGTTCATATGACAGACATTAGGAGAACCCAGCTACAGCCCAGTTGTGTCCTATGTCCCCGGTCCAACAACTATTTAAACACGTGTATAATTTTATGCACATGAACAGCTGCACAGCAGTCCAGGGGGCTAATCACGTGAGTAATACTACAGATGTGCTTGCAGGATCGGGGCCCACATTACAGTACGGTTTGGTTTTTACCTACCAAGTCGCACAGACCAGACGGCCTGATAACCATGCTATAAGCCAGGGTTTCTAGAGATCAGAAATTAGCATCAAGAAATGGAGTCTCGTTGCATAGGACAAATAGAAATAATACCGAATGTTCTTTTCCGTGGCTCCTGGACCTGCTGCACACAAATTTTCTTAGCTAAACTCTGCAGGTATGAGTCTTTGGTGGCCAGACTAGCCATGTCTAATCCAGGTCACCTGGCAACAGCAATAAAATACAGGAGAATCTACACAGTCGTGCCCCAGAATTAAGAGGGGCTCAATTCAAGCGATGACGTGCGCCACACAAGTGTCTGTCCTTTGGAGCAGGGCCACCTGGGTGAGTGCCTGGGGGATCACCAGCACTGAATGAAGTCCATAGGCAACATCCATCGCTTTGCCCTAGATGTTGAAAAAAAGCTGGTTAATGAGAGACTGACAAGGGGTTTTATTTAATGCACAAAGAGAAATGTAACAATGTGGACTTGGGTAGCAACTTTATAACTGCACAGGGGGCAACACAGAAGAGAAGTGGGGGGGAGGGAGAACTGGAGGAGGGAGCTGCAGGGAAAAGGGGGGACAGCGGGGGAGGGAGGGACAATAGAGGGTGCACGGGGTTGGGGCGGGGGGACAGCAGGGAGGGAGGTGCAATGGGGGGCACCGGGGATAGGCAGGGGGACAGCAGGGAAGGAGGGGCAAAAGAGGGGGCATGTGGGGTGGGTAGGAGGACAGCGGGGATGGAGGGAGGGACAGTAGAGTGGGCTACGGGGGTGGGCGTAGGGTCAGCAGGGAGGAAGGGACAATAGAGGGGGCACAGGGTGGGAGGGGCAATAGAGGGGCACAGGGGATGGGCAGGGGACAGCGGGGAGGGGGGACAATAGAGGGGGTTACAGGGTGGGCGGGGGAACAGCGAGGATGGAGGGGCAATGGGGGGCACAGGAGAGGGAGGGGCAAGAGGAGGTTACGGGTGGGCAGGAGGACGGCGGGGAGGGAGGGACAGTAGAGGGGGTTACGGAGGTGGGCGGGGGGACAGCAGGGAGGGAGGGGCAATAGAGGGGGTTACAGAGGTGGG
>NW_020667225.1:0-1067 GCF_002925995.2 Terrapene triunguis | reverse complement strand
GAGTTCTCTAAAGTAAATTGTCATAATCTGTTTTGGTTATGGAGTGACTGTGGCACGCACAAGTGCACACTTGAATAGAGTTCAAACTGTTGTGAAGAGAGCAGTGCGAATAAGCAGACAGAGCACCCTGCTCCTTGAAAAGTTATAGTCCTTTAATATTCTTTGCAAGAGCTTATTCTGTTCAAATGAAAATTCTCCCTTCAGCAGTATCACAGTCTGTTGCAATGTATGAAGGAGCCCAGTAAAAGGACCAAGGTCTTGATCCTGCAAAGGCTTATGCACACGCTTGACTATACATATTGTGAGTAGTCCCACTGAAGTAACTTGGACTACTCGCGGCACGCATACAATGAATCATGTGCAAAAGTCTGTGTAGCATCAGGGCCACAGTGGCATAAAAATTCTTCTTCCTTGTCCCTGGATCTATTTTGCATTTGTTAACCCTTTTAATGATAGCTGGAATCATAGTAACAGCCTGGGCAATTGATAAGGTATCCATTGCATCATGATGCATGTCTTAAAACAGGCAGATTTATATAATTTATACATTATGGAGAGGATTAAATGGAATTTTTGGCTGCCCAAGGAATGCATGACTGAGCAATCTAGTAGCTATTCAGCGGGAGTAATATTACTATCAATTAAAAGCATAGGTGCTGGACCTACAGAGGCTGGGGGTGCTGCTGCACCTCCTGGCTTGAACTGGTTTCCATTGTATACAGGGTTTGCAGTTTGGTTCAATGGCTCCCAGCACCCCGCCTATACAAATTGTTCCAGCCCCCCTGATTAAGAGGAAAGCAAAGTACATGACTCCAGAAATCTTCAACCACAAAGCACCCCAGGCAAGCATGAATGAAGGGCTCGATCCTTCAAACACTTATGCGTGTGAATAACTTTACTGATATGAAGAGTGACTAGGAGCAATATAGGCAGGATTGGGGCCTACTTCTAGTCTGGAGCTTTGACATGAACATGGCATCAAGTTGCTATTTAGCTGCAGCAGGGCTGCTCTGGAGTGATGACTGGGCAGCTACGTTTTTTTCCTCTTGAATTTTTTAAAATTAAAA
>NW_020667224.1:0-2756 GCF_002925995.2 Terrapene triunguis | reverse complement strand
AAAGAACATGCTTTCTTATTTCCCCTGAGTCTTTCATTCTTTTTTTTCTTCCTCCTCCTTCTCCTCCTATATTATAAGTAATAGGAAGTAAATGAAAATAAAGTGAGGTACCTTGATTGGGGCAGGGGGTTGGGGTGCAGGGGTTGGGCTCTGGTAGGGACTTGGGGTGCTAGGTGCAGGCTCTGGGCTGGGGCAGGGGGTTGGAGTGTGGGAGGGGGTGAGGGGTGCAGGCTCTGGGAGGAAGTTTGGGTGCACGCTCTGGGCTGGGGCACGGGGTTAGGATGTGGGAGGGGTCAGGGGGACGGCACTTACCTTGGGCGGCATGGCTCCCAAAGCGAACAGCACACCCCTCTGGTAGCAGTTCCTAGGCGGGGGTCTCTGTGCACTGTGTGCATGCAGGCACCGCCCCCACAGCTTCCATTGGACACAGTTCCAGACCAATAGGAGCTGCGGAGTCAGCGCTCAGGGTGGGAGCAATGCACAGACACACCCCCCGCAGGGACATGCTGGCCGCTTATGGGAGGGAGGGAGGGAGGCAGCACGGGCAGGGAGCCGCCTTAGCCCTGCTGCACTGCTGTTGGTATGTCTCTGCACATCCCTTGTGGGGAGGAAGGGGGCACTGGGTCTCTGTGCATTGCTTTGGGCAGGGGCAGCGCGCGGACCCACCTCTGCCCCCCACCAGGGGCACACAGGGAGATGCCAGCAGCCAGCCACTTCCGGGAGCAGCGTGGAGCCACTGGCCACGGAATGCAGGCAGCCTGCCTGCCCCTGCTGTGCCACCGGCCGGGACTCCGGGGCAGGTTGTCAGGTGAGATTTGTCCTGCGTTTTGGGGGGCCCCCTGTCTATGGGGGCCCTGTGCCACCGCACTGTTTGTTTCATGATAAATCTGCCTCTGGTTTATAGTGTGGCTCCAGTCATTTGATTAGGGTTAGGGTTACACGTGATCCATATCGCTGCAGGGAAGGAGTCAGTGGCTACTATTATAACCTTGGGCGAGTCACTTCATCTCTCTGCACCATCTGTCAAATGCTGATAGTGGTCTACCTTTCTGTGAGGATTGTGAATTAGTAGAATTGCTGTGCCAGGCTTGGCACATGGAAAGCAATATGTAAAATCCTTTTGAGCAATTTCGAAATATTGTTGCCTTTAACTCCCAGCACAGGAGGATCATGAGTCATTCACAGCACCTGTCCAGCCACTTTAGCAGTGCTAGCCAGATCTTATATGGCTTTCAATTTTCAAGTCTAAGTTAACAGAGGCAAAGTTTAAAAAACGAACAACAAAAACAAAAAAACCTGGAGCGTTGGAAGCATTTGCTTTTGTGTGGGCTAGTGGGGAAATTTGCATAGACTTTGCAACTAATATATATGTATTATGAGAGCAAATTTAGGGCACACAAGGTTTGAGATTAACCCTTTAAATATCTATAGCTTCATTATTCTGTTCCCTTTGATCGAAACAGTGATACGCTGACCCTGTAGAACTCCTTACCCATAATATTAACATTGCTCATTTAACAATACTTTGAATAGGAAGTGTATTCTGTGATGATGTTGTATACTTTTTGTTTATCCACATGCACAAGGTATATGGACAAAGAATGATGAGCCTGGGGTGAACTGAGATGGCTTCTTCCCCCTCTAGTTCCCCATTGTGGAACAACTGTAGACACTTGGTATTATTGTTTCATCAAAGAAGAGCTGTGCATGTTCACCTGTTAGCAATGTGATGGGAGAATGTAACCTACTATTAGGAAAGGGATATATCCCTCTGTCCCCATGCCTATAGTTCATTGCACACCAATGGGCAGACACACACCCCTTGAGACTGATGGTTTCCTTTGTGAATCGTGTGGACGCTATCCACACCCAACACTTGTGCTTTGAACAATAGGGGAAAGAACATGACTGACAAGTCTTTATAGTTTTCATGGACAGAGTCCTTGAAAAGTGTCATTTAAGTTAACAAAGCAAATCCTTGTCCTGCTCCTTCCCATTGTCAAACGAATGTACCTCCTCAAGTCAGAAGGCCTGATCTAAAGCTACGTTTTGTTGGGTCCTGGCAATAAGACCATCAAGTTGGGTAGATACTGCATGCAGTGATGGATGCCCTAGGAAAAAGTCAAAGATTTCCTGTGGCTTCTTGAGTAGTTAGAGCCTATGCGTCCAGCCCCTTCCAGGCACTTCTCTACCCAAGGGATAATGTCTAGGGATCTCGGCTCAACTACCCAAACATCTTGCAGGTCAGCATTTTCTTTTTAAATCGGACATTCACTGTGACCGTGCCAGTTTTGCTATGATGGTGTCGTCATACTTTTAATACTTTGTCAGTGCTTTTCTTCATAACAAGCATTGGCCTTTTTGGAATAAAGGGAGATTTTTGAAAGTGTCATAAGGAAACATTAGCTCTGCTTTGATCAGTGGAGTTCTGGTTTTGCTGTGGATTAATTTTTTGTTTTTTGTTTTTTCCCCCTGAAAGCTAGTAATGATTATGAAGGAATCCTACTAAATCTTTTGCTTTTCCAAGGATCGTTAATACATTTTTCTTAAATTAAAAATAAAACAAGAAACATGTTGACACTGGATTCTGCAACCCTCATTTGCAAATTAGTGTTTGTTTTTCTTTTTAATCTGATGGACAAGGAAGAGAACAGTGAATAGTTTGCAAACACTGGCCTGCCTGTCCTAGAGTAAAACCTGCCCTCTTCAGTTGAAATGAAGAATGACTCCTATTATGAAGGCTTTTACATTCTGAC
>NW_020667223.1:0-1212 GCF_002925995.2 Terrapene triunguis | reverse complement strand
TTCTTTTGAGAATTAGGACTGAGAATTCAGATTCTGAGTGATCACTTTGTGAAGAGTGTTCACCCTGAGGTGATGTGGTGTTTTGGTCTTATATCATTTTCCTGTGAATTTATTTGAGAGCATAGTGATTGTCTGATTTCAATCAAACAGTTGTTATTGGGGTATTTAGTGCACTGGATGAGGTACACCACATGTTGTGATAGGCATGGACCCATGAATCTTGAAAGGTGTGTTGGAGTCTTGATCATTGTAGCAGTGGGAACATGTCTACAGGTTTTGCATCTGCTGTTCTGGAAGGGTCTGGTGGTGCTTTGAGTTGGTGTGTCCTGGTCTGCAGGTAGCTTGCTTCTAATGATGAGCTTGGAGAGGCTGGGGTTGTTTGAAGGCCAGAAGAGGGGAGTTCAGGAAAGAAGTCCTTGTCAATTTCAACAAAACTTTGTTTCTATAAATGATTTGATCGGAGCTTTTTGTAATGGAACATTTCAATTTTCCATTTCAAAATGACTTTCAATTTTTAAAATGTAATATAATATACATCTTTAAAAAGTCAATATCAGAATTGAATGTTTTGATTTTATCAAAATGAAATGTTTTGATTTACCCGAAACCTTTTTTCCCCAGAATTTTATTTTGTGGGAAATTTCAAATTTTTTGGTTTTCGTTCCATTTCAGAGTAGAAAAAAAATTGAAATTGCAGAGTTTCCTGCAAAATGAAAACTCCATTTCCCCCCAAGCTCTAGAGATGAGTGTCCCTACTGCAACTAGCTTAATGATTTGTTGTAGGTGAAGTAATAGCAACTCATACTTTTAGCACTGGAGATCCAGAGTTCAATCTCTGGTGAAAACTCTTGATGGCGTTCATTAGATATGTATCTATCTTAATATGTTTTGATGTTGTTTTCTGTACCAAGGTATGTAAGATACTAGAGGAGATGACAAATCCTAGAGATGTTGGACATGGCTCCTTGGTGGCAGACTGGCCATGCCATTTAGGTGGGGAAAGGTGAACAGAAGGATCAAGAGTGGCTGATGTAGTAGTCAGGATAAAAATTCCCTCTTGAAATATTTTTTTCTCCAACTACATGGTCTGAATTTTCTTAGGTGTTGAGCACCCATGAGAGCTGCAGGCGGTCAGCACCTCTGGATTCCAGGCAAAACCATTCCGCAAAATATCCATTTTTTGAGAGTGCTTGTTATCCAACACTTCTCCAT
>NW_020667222.1:0-1524 GCF_002925995.2 Terrapene triunguis | reverse complement strand
AAAAAAAAAAAAAAAAGAACCAGGCACCATTTAGAAGTAGACATGAAAGACAAGGTCGGGGTTCCCACCAGCAAGATCGAGGAATGCCACGTGGGTGAGAAGTCCGCTGTCCCCTCCCCTAGCTGCTTGGAGGAGTGGAGGGATTTCTACTAGGATGCATTAGGAGCCCGCTTGTGGGGCTTTTATCATTCGTATCAGCCTGTGGCTGGTAGATTTCAGATATACTTAAAGATCCCCATTCCTCTTTTTGCTTAGGCCTGGTTTAAATATAGTTTTTGTATTGGTGTAACTACTTTGGTTATGGGTGTGGCATTTTTAAAAATAAATAGTTATACTGGGGTAACAGATTTCACACTAGGGAGTTATGCCCCTGTACTTGATTCACCTTCCTGTAAAGGTATAGGCTCTTTCGGTAAAAGCATTTTTATACTAATATAACTGGTCCACATTGGGGAGTTGTACTTCCATCCTTCCTTGAATGGGCTACAGGTTTTTGAATCTGTCCACTGGAACTGAGTAAATCTTTAATTGTCATTGCTGAGAGTTAGACTTAGGAAATCAACCATCTTCTTTCTCTAGCTGGCACCCTTCTCATCTTCACCACACAGGACATTAGTGCATTTTCCTTCCCCAAGAAGCTGTTTTGTGAACTTTCCCATATTGCCTTGCCCATGTGTTTCAGTCAAATATACAGGGCCCATCTATTGGAAAGAATGGAAAGTTCAGTTTTTATATTCTACTCAGTCTTAATCCTATCTGCTGACACTCTCAGGAAGGGTACCAGTTGTGATGGTGGCTTTTGGTATTGTGTACACTTTTCCAGCCAATTCCTTTCATACAAGTTACCACACAGTCTTTGGATAATGATTTTTGGTCATTGTTACTCTGATTAGACTGGCAATAGTATATGGAGTTTTTCACTTCTAGGAAACTAATATCCTAAACCCTTCAATCCCCCAGTTACTTCAAGTTTTCTTTTAATTTAACCAGCATGTTGGTATAGAGTGTTTAATGCAGTCTATTATACAAATTAAGTAATTAACACCTTTGAGGATGACATCAGTTGAAGTCTTGAAATGGTGTTTTGTGCGTCCTCCTACTGGTGAGAGTAGTAGATGTAAAATTTAAGCACACAAGTGAGTTTTCTTCCACTTTGCTAATTAAGGAACCTGTAACAGGATTATGGGGGTAGTTGAGGGAACTGAAATCTATAATTCCAAACACCCTATTTATTACTTCTCAGGAATTCCTGTATGCTCTGAATGTTATGTTTTTCTAATGACACTGTCCAGGCTTTTCTATGCTGCCTCCCTTGGAAGAAGCTTGTTGAGGGTCTGCTTAGCTGTGATAGGCTGACACTGTATTTTATGAGGTCAGCTGGCTACGCACACAAACAGTGAATTGAAAGTGAACTGAGCAGGCTTCTTGTTATTATGTAGTGGCCTAATGGCTCTTTAGAATGTTAGTCTTTAAGGTGCCACCAGACTCCTTGTTGTTTTTTTAGAATGGTAGTTACTGACTGAG
>NW_020667221.1:0-1080 GCF_002925995.2 Terrapene triunguis | reverse complement strand
ATGCACCGACCACCCTGCCCTACCCCTGCCCTTTCCGCCTCAGCGCCTGCTGCGCTGGGCTGCCCGGGACATGGTGCGGTCTGCACGGCCGTGGCCATGTCGGCAACCGCCTCTGAACCCGCGGCTGCTCCCCGAGTCCCTGCTCAGATCTCAGACCTGAGCCGACCTCCGCTGACTCTCCATTGACTCCAGCGGGCCTCGGAGCAGGCCGCAGGCCTGGGGCAGAGAGGCTAGAGCAGTTGGGTTTGGAGTTGTTCCTTGCTAAGGCTCAGGAACAACCCAAAAACTACCAAAGCCACAGCACGTACCTAGACCCCACACACACACCTGAGCCCACCAGTCCTAAAAGAGCTCGGGGGGCGATTCTGGAAGGGGCGGGGAACCTGTGCAGTGCGAATCATTGCGAATACCCAGAGGATGAAGGAGTGGTCACTAGCAGCCAGCGTGGATTTACCAAGAACAAACCGTGCCAGACCAGCTTGATTTCCTTCTTTGACAGCGTAACTGGTTTGGCGGATGGGGGAATGCATTAGACACGATATACCTGGACTTCAGAGAGGCATTTGACACAGTCCCACATGACCAGTGGCGGATTAGCCACTGGGCCAGTGGGGCCTGTGCCCAGGAGTCCTGGCCAATTGGGGGGGCCGCAGAAAAATGAGCCCCTCATGCCCTGACCTGCTCCGCCCACCCAGTGCTCCTACCGGGGAGCAGGGTCAGGGTTTGGGGGCAAGCCTCTGATCCCGCTCCCCGGCAGGAGTGGCAGGGGAGCACAAAGGGGGGGGGGACTGCAGGGGGAAGGGGTGGGGAGGGGCCCCCACTTGCTTTGGCCCAGGGGCCCCACAAGACTCTAATCCACCCCTGCACATGACATTCTCATAAGTAAGCTGGAGAAATGTGGGCTTGGCAGAACTACCATTAAGTGGATACATAATTGGTTAAACAACCGCAAACAAAGAGTCACTATTAATGGACTGATGTCGGATTGGAGGGAGGTCTCAGGTGGGGTTCCCCAGGGATCTGTTCTGGGGCCGGTGCTGTTTAACATCTTTATCAATGACCTGGATGTAGGACTAGCGA
>NW_020667220.1:0-1084 GCF_002925995.2 Terrapene triunguis | reverse complement strand
ACTTTCACTGGGCTGGGGCGGGGGCTTGGGGTGTGAGAGGGAGTGATGGCTCCAGCTGGGGGGGCGGGCTCTGGGGTGGGGCTGGGAAGAGGGGTTTGGGGTGTGGGAGGGGGCTCCAGGCTGGAGCAGGGGGTTGGGGTGCGGGAGGGGACGAGGGCTCTGGCTAGGGGTGCGGGCTCTGGGGTGGGGCTGAGGGGTTTGGGGTGTGGGAGGGGGTGTGGGCTCCGGGAGGGAGTTAGGGGGCGGGAGGGGGTTCCGACGTGGGGCAGGGAGTTCAGGGTGTGGGCTCCAGCCGGGCGGCGCTTACCTCAGGCTCCGGGTCGGTGGTGCAGCAGGGCTAAGGCAGGCTCCCCACCTGCCCTGGCTCCGCGCTGCCCATGCCAGCAGGCGCCGCCCCCGCAGCTCCCATTGGCCGCAGTTCCCGGCCAATGGGAGCTGCGGAGCCAGCGCTGGGGTCGGGGGCAGCACGCGGAGCTTCCCTGATTGCCCCTGCGCCCAGGAGCCGGACGTGCCGGCCGCTTCCGGGAGCTGCGCGGCGCCAGGGCAGGAGGGAGCCTGTCTTAGCCCGGCTGACGGGACTGTTAACGGCCCGGCCGGCGGTACTGACCAGAGCCGCCAGGTCCCTTTTCGACCGGGCGCCCGGCAACCCTGGGGCACAGAGCCGTACCCCTAGACAAGGGACCCCATAGCCCCCTCCATCCAGGGCCAGAGAGCGGCTGGGGGTCCCAGGCTGGGCGAGGGGCCCATTCCCACCCCCAGGGAGCCGGTCTCACCGAGTCGCCGTCCCGCGGCCAGGCCCGCCCATTCTGCACATATTTCCCCTGCGGCTGGCGCTTCTTCTGCCCCCCGTCGGCAAACTTGCAAAGCAGCGGATCTGAGGGGGCTGCCCAGAGACAGAGGCAGGCGTCACGCCCGACCCCCAGCCCCCCTGCTCCCGTCCCGCAGTCCCCCCTGCTCCCCCAGCCGTGGGCTCCCCCCACGCTCTGCCGGGGCCCCCAAATCCCGACCCGCAGCCCCCCCTGCTCCCGACCCGCAGCCCCCCTGCTAGCCCAGCCCTGGGCTCCCCCCACACTCTGCCAGGGCC
>NW_020667219.1:0-1366 GCF_002925995.2 Terrapene triunguis | reverse complement strand
GGCTTAGTGGGAAGAGATGGGGCAGGGGGCGGGGCTTCAGGGGAAAAAGAGGAATAGGGATGTGGGAAGTTTGAACCAATGCTGGCCCCAGCTAGCAGGGTGGTGGGGGGCTCCTGAGTAAAGGAGGAGGATGAGGCTGTAGGGTAGGAGACCTTGTGTTTTGGAGAAGACTGAATGAATGTGACCCCACGGAGGGAGCTCCTTTTTTAAGTATCCCAGGCTGAGAGTTAGTCATTGCGAGTACCTTAGAGGGAAGGGCAGGGCACCTGCAGGACTACCTCAGGCCCCAAGGGGACACTCTGGGGTGGCCCCTGTCCACTGGGATTTGGCTAGACTGTGCCATGCTCTTGGAAGCCGTCACTAATGGGCAGAGGTAAGCCCAGCCCCCAGGCTGCTCTAAACTCTGCTCAGGCAGGGGGAGAACAGGCCAGCGAATCAAACCCCTGGAACTGGCTCCTTGCCATCCCCTCTGTCTGCACCACAGGGGGGAGCTCTGCTGGCACAGCAGAGAATCCAGCCAGGCCTGTCACCGCTCAGATAGCTGGAAGTCTGGTCCTGTGGTCTGGGCATGGCTCTGCGACTCAAGACATCTGGGTTTGATTCCCTGATGTGTGTGACCATGGGCAAGCCATTGGCTGTCTCTGAGCCTCTGCACAGATGGATAATAGCCCTGCCCTGCCTCACAAAGGTGGCGGGAGGATACACACATACAAGGTGCTCAGATACTCTGAGACTCTAAAATCAGGGCTATGTCAGGGTTCCACGAAGCAACACCTCTGACATTGGTCTATAAAAGGCCCCTTACCACAGCCTCCTGTGACAGCTGGCTTCTGGTACGCCGTGAGACTCCAGCACCTTGGTGTCTGTGGCAGCAATCTTAGGGCAAAGGTGAGCTTCACACCTAGGCCCTGAAAAATGGACATGGTGGAGCACTATGGTGACTGGGCGCAGGCTCACACAGGTTTCAGCAAAGGCTGCTTCCACAAGAAAGGAGCAAACAGATGGGAAGATGCTCTCAAACACACAGGGAAAGTAGTCCGGGTCCCAAGAGCTCCTTGGCTTCTCAAAAGAATGTAAGTTGGGCCAGTTCTGTTTCTCTATCTCCAGAGCAAACCCTGTGTGACTTAGCTTGTAGTGATTCGTGAGATAGATGAGTGTAGACACGTGACAGCTGCTTGCTATTTTAAAACCATTTTCTTGAATGCTTTGTGAGATTTGCCAATAAAACTAATACTGTTAATGAGTCTGGGGGTGACTGTATAGCTCTGTTCACAAACACCCGAAGGGAATGGACTGAGGTGTCCAGTTGGACCTGCTTAGTGATAAGCATTTTATAGAGATGGGGTGTTGTTCCCAGCTCGAAGAG
>NW_020667218.1:0-1483 GCF_002925995.2 Terrapene triunguis | reverse complement strand
TATAACATTGGTGGACGTGCAGGTGAATGAGCCGGTGATGTTGTAGCAGATGCTAGAACGCTTGGTCCTCTTTCCACTGTAGATTGCATACTTCTTTGTACATACAGGCCTCTACCCCTGAAATAGCCTGTGAGCTTAACAACCTCATGTTCAGAACCTTTCTCACTTAGCCTATGGTAACTAGCCTCAGTGTTGGTGCCCTGCACTGACACTTCCACACCAGAGCACAATAGGATTATTCTCAAGAGATCCTGTGACAGGTCTAACGGATCGCTACCCAAGAGTTCCCCGTACACAAAGGGGAAAAAATTCTCCCGCAGGAGATTTCTCCTTTCCCTGTTTTATCAGCCCACTGATGCACTTGCTTGTGTTGATACAGTATTTACTTGTTACCTATTTATACTAGATTATAAAATTCTCTAGTCTGGGACTTTGTCTTTTTTTATACTTCTGATATTTATTTCATTCATCTGTCCTCTGCATCTTATAATTAAAAATAGGCTTGATTCAATCTCAATCCACATACAAAACTGGCTTACATGGATGCATGTTTACCTTCTTACTGTTTGTTTTACCTACAGCTTCTTGTCTTTAATTAATAAATTACATTATAAATTCCCTATGGCAGGGACTATGTTTCATGCTGTGTTTGTAAAGCATGTAGGACAATGGGGCCTGAATTTGATTGGGGCCTCTAGGTACTATTACAAAACCAATAATAAATAGTAAGATGCCATACACACCCATTTCAGATCAATAATACAATTAGATAGTCAATGGACACTTACTGTTATGGTTCTTCCTCTATTACTTTAAAATTAGATTTTAAAATATATACCTCACAATTGCTCATACTCAGATATCAAATTTCAATAACTTTACCTTGATGTGCAATGTAGGAGTGCCAGTTCTGTGATTTGTTATCAGCTCGCAATAATTTTACATACACATGTCATGAGGCAACAATTTTACAATGGTGCATCAGAAAGTCATCGCATCATGATGCAACCTTATGATGCAATGACATTTCATAATGCTGACTAGTGATTTTAGGATCCATGAGTATCTATCAGGCAATTAATCGTGGGATAGTCCTGAGGGTCCTAGAGATACTGTTATGAGTGATAACCCTTAACTAACATTTCCTTTAGTAGGGGTTTCCACAGGAGTTTGTCTAATTGGATTAAATCATGTCTAATAATGTTGTGGCCTTTATGTTGACAATGTCATAATGTTACATTGGTACCTTACAATGTAGAGTAGCAACATGATGCAATATCTTCACATCATGTCAAAATATCATCACCCAGCAATGCACAAAACCACAACTGCGTTGTATGGAGTTCAAAAGTTATTTCAGGACACTTTGTAGTATTGTATTTGCCAGGGTATGGATGTCAGGATAAAAATGAAGACAATTATGGAAATAGTAGGAAGAAGGCATTGCTATCATTTACCTTCTTTCTGATCCCATGATTATTGG
>NW_020667217.1:0-5961 GCF_002925995.2 Terrapene triunguis | reverse complement strand
AAGGCTTTCAGCACTGTTTGAAATCTGCTGCCATTTGAAGTTAATAGGGAAACCAGAGTAAGACCTATGCTGAGCACTCTTGAAAATCCCACCAATATATTTTTAGCCAGTTCATTCCTTGGTGAGATATTCATTAGAAAGGACTTCTTGGCACTTTTGTATTTGTTTTGTTTTTCATAATTGGAAAAGATAGTTCTTCTTCGAGTGCTTGCTCATATCCATTCCAGTAGGTGTGTGCGCGCCGCGTGCACGATCGTCGGAAGATTTTTACCCTAGCAACACCCGGTGGGTCGGCTGTGGAGCCCCCTAGAGTGGCGCCGTTATGGCGCTGGATATATACCCCAGCCGACCCAGCGCCCCCTCAGTTCCTTCTTATCGCCCCTGACGGTCGTTGGAACTGTGGAGCGCGGCATAGCTGATCTCCACACTCTCTAGCTTCTCATTGTTGTTGTTATAGTTAGTTATATAGATAGTTATTCAAGTTAGTTAGTTAGTTAGTTGTATAGTGTATATATATAGTTGTATATTGTTATCGGGGGTTTAGGGGGTGTTTTTCCCCTTTTCCCCCCCGGCGCACAGCCGGGCCCATGCCCAAGGCTCCTGGCTTTAAGCCGTGCGCGTCCTGCGGGAAGCATATGACAACCAGCGACCCGCATAGTTCCTGCTTGAAGTGCCTTGGGGAGGCTCATCCAGCAGATAAGTGCCCTATCTGCAAGGCCTTCAAGCCGAGGACAAGAAAGGAGCGGGACTTTAGACTCCGACAGCTCCTGATGGAGGTGGCTCTGAGTCCGGATCCTCCCTCGGCGCGCCCTGTCCCGGCACCGAGCGCTTCGGTGCGCAGCGCCCCGGCGGGCCCGACCGGTGCGGCGGAAAAGACTGCTCGGCACCGACCGACGTCGGCACCGCGCCCACCTAAAGAACCTCGGCGCCGATCCCTTTCTCCGGGCCATAAGAAGGCCGGCAAGGCGCGGGATGTTGCTGCCGCGAAGATACCGGCTCCCCCGGTGCCGGGGGTAGAGCCGCATCCGCAGTTGGACCGCCAAAGACAGGCGGCCACACCGTCGACTCCGGCACCGAGGCCGTTGAGTCCGGTGCGGACTGTTTCACCACCAAGGCTGGTGGTGGAACCTTGTCTCCCTTCCACCCCGGAGACCTTTGCTACGGCGAGAGACCTGATCGCCCTCACGGAGCCGGCGCCGTCACAACTCCCGGCATCGGTGGCTCCACGCGTGCTGCAGTCCAGAGGAAAGCCTGCCCTGGTGCGCCCACCGTCGCCAGCACGAGTCTCTCGGCACCGCTCCAGATCCCGGAGCAGGTCCCGACGCCGCTCTGAGTCCCGGCGCCGAATATCACCTCGGCACCGGTCGTACTCGCGGCCCAGATCCTCTTCGCGGCGCCGTTCAACATCCCGGCACCGTCGCGACGACCGGCACCGATCAGGCTCGAGACGCAGCTCCCGGCACCGGTATGAGCGCCACTCGGGCTCGAGGGGCCGCTCCCGGTACCACGCCTCCTCCAGATCGTCGTCCCGTTCCAGATCGGGATCCCGGCACCGGAGGGACTACCGGCACCGATCCAGATCCCGGCACCGCTCTCCGGCACCGCACAGGGACAGATCGCCTTACGGCCGGCACCGATCGGCACCGTACCATCCGGTGCCGACGGCGTCGGGCTCGGCACCGCCGTGGCCGTCGAGATCGGCGTCGCGGTCATCTGAGGCAGTGGAGGCCGGCCACCTGCAGGAGACCGACGACCCTATGCAAGGACCTGCGCATTGGTCCTTCTGGACTCCTTGGGCCTACCATCAGGCACAAGGAGCTCCGCTATCTGCCTCCCGCTCGGGCCGTTCGGAGCCTAGGGCCCCAGAGTCCACCATCTCCCGCCCTCCTCCAAGGGACATGGAGGCTTCAGTGCCCGCACCAGCAGAGGCCCTGGACCAGGGGGCAGGCGATGCCCAACTCCAGGAACACCTGGAGCAGGACCAACCATTGGACCCCTTGCCACCGGGGGTATCCTCCTCGTCCTCGCCTGATGAGGCCGTAGCGGGCACATCCGCCATTGGGCCGCCTCCTATAGACCTTCGGGCCCACCAGGACCTGCTGCGCCGCATGGCTCGCAATATGGACCTCCAGGTGGAGGAGATTGCGGAGGTCCATGATCCCATCGTGCAGATCATTTCAGCGGATGCTCCATCCAGGGTGGCATTACCGCTGATCCGCACTATCCAGGCGAACGCCACCACCATCTGGCAAACCCCGGCCTCTATTCCGCCCACGGCCAGAGGGGTTGAGAGGAAGTACTTTGTGCCCTCCAAGGAACATGAGTACTTGTACACTCACCCCCAACCGTGCTCACTGGTGGTTTCATCAGTCAATGCACGGGAGCGCCATGGCCAGCAGGCTGCTGCGCCCAAATCGAAGGACGCTAAGCGCTTCGATTTGTTCGGACGCAAGGTCTATTCGGCTGGCGGGCTGCAACTGCGGGCAGCGAACCAGCAGGCGCTCCTGAGCCGCTACGGATTTAATATGTGGTCCTCGATGGGGAAATTTAGAGAGCTGGTTTCCCAGGAATCGAGGGAAGAGTTCGGGGCCTTGGTAGAGGAGGGCAAGCGGGTGGCATGCACCTCCCTGCAGGCGTCCCTTGATATAGCGGACTCGGCCGCTAGGACCCTGGCGTCGGGGATAGCAATGCGCCGAATCTCCTGGCTCCAGGTGTCAGGCTTGCCACCTGAACTGCAGCAGACCCTGCAGGACCTACCGTTTGAGGGCCAGGGCCTCTTTTCGGAGAAGACAGACTCTAGGCTCCAAAATCTTAAAGACTCTCGGACAATGATGCGCTCCCTGGGGATGCATGTCCCAGGGCCTCAGCGCAGACCCTTCAGGCCCCAGCCTCAGCGGTTCTACCCTCCCCCGCCTCGTCCAAGACAGGACTTTGCTAGGAGGCGGGGTCGAGGTGGTAGGCGAAGGTCGACCCGCCCTCCACCCGGTCAGAACCAGGGCCAGCCTAGGCCGCCTTCAGGGCCTAGGCAAGCCTTTTGAAGGTGCGGTCGAGGACGGCACCACGACCGGTACCCAGGATCCAACTCCCCCCTTCCGGGATCGCCTCTCCCACTTCCACCGTGCTTGGTCCCATATAACCTCGGACCGTTGGGTCCTTCGCACGGTGGAGAGGGGATACGCCCTCCAGTTTTCCTCGCCCCCCCCCTCCCACTCTCCCTCCCCGTCCCTCTTCAGGGACCCTTCTCACGAGCAACTCCTTACACAGGAGGTTTTTGGGCTCCTCGCTATGGGGGCCATAGAGGAGGTTCCATCGGAGCTAAGGGGCAGGGGGTTTTACTCCCGCTACTTCCTGATACCCAAGTCAAAAGGGGGTCTACGGCCCATCTTAGACTTGCGCGGACTCAACAAATTCATAGTAAAGTTGAAGTTCCGCATGGTATCATTGGGGACCATCATCCCTTCTCTGGATCCTGGAGACTGGTTCGCCGCCCTCGACATGAAGGACGCTTATTTCCACATAGCAATTTATCCGCCCCACAGACGCTTCCTGCGATTTGTAGTAAACAGGGTGCACTACCAATTCGCAGTCCTTCCCTTCGGCTTGTCCTCGGCTCCCAGAGTGTTCACAAAGTGTCTGGCAGTCGTCGCGGCCTTCCTTCGTCGACAAGGGATACAGCTGTTCCCGTACTTGGATGACTGGCTGGTACGCGGCCGCACCAGAGACCAAGTGCAGGCTCATGTCCGCATAGTGACACACACCTTCCACGAGCTGGGCATTCTACTCAACAGAGAGAAGTCCACTCTAGTACCACCTCAGAGGATAGAGTTCATTGGAGCAATCCTGGACTCCAGACGTGCCCGAGCCATCCTGCCAGACAGCCGATTTCATACCATCTCAAGCGTCATTCAAGGACTCAGGGCCTTTCCAATTACCACCATAAGAACATGCCTTGTCCTTTTGGGCCACATGGCCTCGTGTACATACGTAACCAGGCACGCCAGACTGCGACTTCGCCCACTGCAGGCTTGGGTGTCATCGGTCTACCGTCCTCATCGAGACGACCTGAACATGGTGGTCACGGTTCCGACTTCGGTCTTGGCCTCTCTCGCCTGGTGGATGGATCGCACTGCGGTCTGTGCAGGAGTGCCCTTTCACGCCCCACAGCCCTCCCTCCACCTAGTTACGGATGCTTCATCTCTAGGCTGGGGCGCTCACCTGGGGGAGCACCATACCCAAGGCCTGTGGTCCGCGTCCCAACTAGCCCTGCACATCAACGTCCGAGAGCTGATGGCGGTGCGCCTGGCTTGCCAGGCTTTCCTCAACTTCCTACAGGGCCGTTGCGTGCTGATTCTCACTGACAACACCACGGCCATGTTTTACATCAACAAGCAAGGCGGAGCTCGCTCATCTCCCCTGTGCCAAGAGGCCATTCGCCTGTGGGACTTCTGCATCGCCCACTCGATTCATCTCACGGCGTCATTCCTGCCTGGAGTCCAGAATACGCTGGCGGACCGTCTCAGCAGGTCCTTCCAGACGCACGAGTGGTCGATTCGCCCGGACATCATCTATTCCGTCTTCCAAAGGTGGGGGTTTCCCCAGATCGACCTGTTCGCATCTCGGGCCAACAGGAAGTGCCAGGCATTCTGCTCCCTACACAGGCGAGCCCCGGGCTCTCGGTCAGACGCCTTCCTCATGGCATGGAAAGACCATCTGTTCTACGCCTTTCCCCCATTCCCACTGGTCCACAGGGTGCTGCTCAAGATCCGCAGGGACCATGCACGGGTAATTCTAGTTGCTCCCGCTTGGCCGAGACAGCACTGGTACACCACACTGCTGGAGCTGTCAGTACAGAGGCCGATTACGCTCCCCTTGAGTCCGGATCTCATCTCTCAGGACCACGGCCGGCTGTATCACCCCGACCTGCAGTCGTTCCACCTCACGGCGTGGATGCTTCATGGTTGAGTCACTCAGAGCGGCAATGCTCGCAGGCCGTCCAACAGGTCCTGCTGGGAAGTAGAAAGCCCTCTACGCGGACCACTTATTTAGCCAAGTGGAAGAGGTTCTCCTCTTGGTGTGAGCAACGAGCTACGTCTCCCTCGCAGGCTCCTATCCCCTTGATACTGGAATACCTCCTGTCCCTAAGACAGCAAGGCTTGGCGACATCCTCAATCAAGGTTCACCTCGCCGCTATTTCCGCTTTCCACCCAGGAGAACTCACGTCCTCGGTCTTCTCTAACCCGATGGTCGTTAGATTGCTCAAGGGCTTAGACCGGCTGTACCCACAGCAACGACAGCCGGTTCCGACGTGGAACCTCAACCTCGTCCTCTCCAGGCTCACAGAGCCTCCGTTTGAACCATTGGCGACCTGCTCACTCCTGCACTTATCCTGAAAGACAGCCTTCCTCGTAGCCATCACCTCAGCACGACGCGTCTCGGAACTCAGGGCGCTGACATCCGAGCCCCCTTATACGGTGTTCCACAAGGACAAGGTGCAGCTTCGCCCCCACCCTGCCTTTCTTCCGAAGGTGGTGTCACCTTTCCACGTAAACCAAGATATATTTCTCCCGGTCTTCCATCCGAAACCGCACGCTACTCGTCAAGACCAGCGTTTACATTCTTTGGATGTTCGCAGGGCCCTGGCTTTCTATATTGACCGTACAAAGCCATTTAGGAAAACGACGCAACTCTTCGTTGCGGTGGCCGACCGGATGAAAGGATCACCGGTTTCTTCACAGTGCCTGTCCTCTTGGATTACGTCCTGCATTCGTGCTTGCTACGACCTGGCCGGTGTACCGACGCCACACCTCACTGCTCATTCCACGAGGGCCCAGGCCTCCTCGACTGCCTTCCTGGCTCAAGTACCGATCCAGGACATTTGTAGAGCTGCAGTGTGGTCATCGGTCCACACATTTGCTACTCACTATGCGCTGGTGCAACAATCCAGAGACGATGCTGCTTTCG
>NW_020667216.1:0-1149 GCF_002925995.2 Terrapene triunguis | reverse complement strand
GGCTCTCCCAAGGCACGTGGGGCAAAAGAGGACACAGGTCACACCTAAGAGAACACAGGAGTTGCACGCCAGGACAGACCCTCAGTTCTTTAGGGGCAGCATCCTGACACAGGCAGTGCAGTGATTCAGAGGAAGGCAAAACACGCCCATAGTGCCCCTGGCAGCATAGGCGTGCGCAAGGGGTGTGCCCAGGCACACCCTAATGCAGGGGTGGGCAAATGGCTCCACTCTCCAGGTGCAGCAAGCCGCCAGCCCCCCCCCCCCCCTCCCCGGCCGGGCCCCCCCCCCCCCCCCCCCCCCGCCTCCCCCCCCCCCCGCCGGCCACACCCCCACGGGTCTCCCCCCTCCCCAGAGCGCAGGCCTCTCCCACGCCTGCTTGCGCTGCTGCTGTAGCACATTCCTGCTCAACTGCTGTCTGCTGCCCCAGGGTCCTAGTGCCCCCCATCCCCTATGGCAGGGCAGGCTGCCCTTACCCTGTTCTTCCGCCCTAGCCCTGAGCCTCTCCAACGCCCCAAACTCCTCAACCCCAGCCCTCATCCCCCCGCACCCTAATCCTCTGCCCCAGCCCTGAGCTCCCTCCTGCATCATGAACCCCTCATTCCCCCGCACCCTAATCCTCTGCCCCAGCCCTGAGCCCCCTCCTGCATCATGAACCCCTCATCCTCAGCCCCACAGCCCTCACCCCTGCACCCCCTCCTATCCCCAAACTCCCTCCCAGAGCGTGCACCCCCTCCCCCTTCACCCCCTCCTGCCCCCAAACTCTCTCCCAGAGCCTGCACCCCTCACCCCCTCCTACGCCCCCACCCCCAGCCCAGAGCCTGCACCCCTCACCCCCTCCTGCACACCCACCCCCTGCCCCAGCCCGGAGCCTGCACACAGCACCCAAACTCCATCCCAGAGTCTGCACCCCAGACCTCCTCCCCCACCCAAGCTCCATCCCAGAGCCTTAGGTAGGTGGGGGGGGGCGGAGTTGGGGGAGGGGCGGGTTCTGGGCACCACCAAAATTTCTAGAAACCTGCCGCCCATGAGTGGGACAGCGTGTCTGGCTCTGCGCAGAGCAGAACATGCTGCTAGGAGCCTCATGGTAAGGTGTCCGGGGATGGGGGGGGTTGGATAAGGGGGGGGTAGTCAGGGGACAGGATGGGTTAG
>NW_020667215.1:0-1374 GCF_002925995.2 Terrapene triunguis | reverse complement strand
CTAAGTGCTTAGACCTGCTCTGGGACAGTGTTTCTGTAGAAGAGACGTCCCAGCCTGCACTAGCAGTGAGGTTCTCCCACTGAGAGCTGAAATCACTGAGAGCTGGATGGAACCTCAAGAGACCAACTCACAGTCTGCAGAGGTCACAGTGGCAGGTGGCAGCGGAAGTTGATGGCTCAGGGCCATTGGCGATGGAGCAGAGGAGTGAACGGTAGCACGACGAACAACAGTGGCCAGAGCGAGCGGCTGGAGCGAGGGGTGAGTGGCTGAAAGAATGAGCAAGGTGCCTTTTCCCCTCCAGAGTGGGAGGTGAACTCATGCGAGAGCACCTCTGAACTCTGGGTCTTCACTGACCCAGGACAACAACTATGAGTGGGGTGCGGTGGAGGAAGAAGGGAGGGGCACGTTAAAGGAACATTTGTTTGTTGGATTATGTTTTAGTGACTTTGCTCCAGAGTACTAGATCTGTGACTGGGAAACTTCTATAAATATACATTTCCTAGTAGGCCAAGATTTTAAAAATGCATTATTTGCCACGGTCGTCATCTCACATCGTCTCTATCTCGAGAGATCGTTATCTTGGGGAGTTTCTGTACTATTATTTTTATTATTATATTATAATTAATTGTACATAAGAACATAAGAACAGCCATACTGGGTCAGACCAAAGGTCCATCTAGCCCAGTATTACCTGAACAGAACAGGTGATCATCAAGTGATCCATTCCCTGTTACCCATTCCCAGCTTCTGGCAAACTCAGAGCATGTTGTTAGGGACACTCAGGACCAGACAGGATGGACCTATCCTCCATGAATTTATCCAGTTCTGTTTTGAACCTGTTATAGTTTTGGCCTTCACAACATCCTCTGGCAAAGAGTTGCAGCTGCAGAAGACCGGCAGCAGAATGGTTAAATTGACCTTTTATCTGATTCTATTCTCATCCAAGAAAGGCAGCTCCCCTGTGATCCCTGGTTTCAGCAGATTGGGTGGGATTCCCACTGTGTGCAAGGCCTACACAAAGCCCTAGGCATCACTTGAACTCCAGTGATGCCTAGGGTTGAAGTCTGATGTAAGTAGTGCCTTGTGTGGGCTCTGTGCATGGCACTGAATTTCACTGAGTGATTGCCCACAACACACTGTGCTAGCAGCATCAGTCTCATTCACTAGAGAGCCTGTGACTCGCCTACAGGAGAATCATAGAATCATGGAATATCAGGGTTGGAAGGGACTTCAGGAGGTCATCTAGTCCAACGCCCTGCTCAAAGCAGGACCAATCCCCAACTAAATCATCCCAGCCAGGGCTTTGTCAAGCTGGGCCTTAAAAACCTCCAAGGAAGGAGACTCCACCACCTCCCTAGGTAACGCATTCCAGTG
>NW_020667214.1:0-1310 GCF_002925995.2 Terrapene triunguis | reverse complement strand
ACCCACTGCAATATTATGTGATATAGCATATCCACCACCACACTAAGTTATGTGTGTAGGAAATGAGAAATAATCTAAGGATGGAGGGCAACACTTTATTACAGCTAAATGGCCAGCACTTTTATCTGAGCTGGAGCCATTATTATCTCTTAAAGAAAGCTCTCTAGTTACAGTACCTGACCTACCTTTCAGCTCCTGTCAGTACACCTCCATCTAAGGCACAGGAGTACTAAATAAAAAAAGGTTAACTACAATGTTTTTTATTTCCAATAACTCATTTAAAACAGCCTAACACTGTATACATGGTAAGTCCCTGTAACCCTTTCTTCGAGTTTAAATTGCATAATTTACATGTATCTGGGCTTTAAGCCCAGCAGTGCCATCTATTGGTACACTGCAGTATAGGTGTAAAGAAGTGAACTGCTCACAGCTTTCCAGGTGTCCCCTGGCAAATGTGTAATGTATTGTAGAGTTCAGATAGCTGAGCGGCTCTACAATGGGAAAGAAGCTGGCAGGTCTCTACCATGAGTGGAAAATGCCAGCAGCAGCAGCAGCAGGGGTATCTTTCACCTTTGTTAAAATAAAGGGACTTTAGCTTGTAGCCGCACAGCCACAGACCTGCTTGGGTCCTATGTGTAGTGATCCAAGGTGGCATTGGATTCCAGCTGCAAGACAGGCAGCTGACTTGTATGAGATCTTGGAGGGGAAAAAACTCTTCCTCTAACTGAAAAGGTTATGCAGTGACCAATAGCGGGGTCACACACTCTATAGCTTCGGTCAGCTAAGCTCACTGAACACACCAGAGGTTTCTTGCATTCCTCCATTTCCCTCCAGCCCCTCAGGGCCGGCTCTAGGGACCAGCAAACCAAGCACATGCTTGGGGCGGCACAATTCCAGGGGCAGCATTCCGGCAGTTCGCTCTCGGAGTTGTTGTTTTTGTTTTGTTTTGGTTTTTGTTGTTGTTGCTTGGAACGGCAAAAAAACTAGAGCCGGCCCTGCTCCCCCTGTGTGCCATCCTCCCAACCCCCTGTTTCAAGGGTTCCCTACAACTCCCCCTTATCTCCCCGTGCCATGGGTTGTGTGCCCTCATTTACTAGGGTCCCCCATTCTTTCCCATAGCTGGTGCTCTGTGTACCTCCCATTCAGGGGTCCCCCATGGCTTGGGCTGTGTTCACACTCCCATTTGCACTACCATTATTTTTAATCTGGTATTCAGGGTGTCAACCTGTTAAATTCTACAGGGAGGATAAGCAGAGATGACACGAGGTACTGTTGTAATGCAAGATGTTAATATGGCACCTATATATAGC